>NC_067236.1:8215000-8515000 GCF_019924925.1 Ctenopharyngodon idella
AAATTTTCATTCAGAAGTGAACTAATCCTTTAACTAAGATTTAGAAGTATTTTTTTTATTGTTAGTTATGTAGTTAACTAATATTAACAAATGGAACATTATTGTAAAGTGTTACTAATAAGTTTAACATCATTTTAACAGTGCTTTGGAACCATATTTATTATGAAAAGTATTTTAAAAATACATTTTTAATAACTGAAAAAACTTCTGGTTTAGTGGAACGGTTTTACTTGGAGTACAAAGGGACTTGATTTCACTTTTTTTCTTTTTTTTTTTTTCAAAGCAAAACTGCAACTCAACTTGACAGCCAGTTTTCATCATTTTTCGCAGCATAAAAAAGAGCAACCTTCGATAATAACTCCTTTAGTTTTTCACTAGAAAAAGTCATGCGTTTTAAATAAAAGGTGAGTAGGTGATGACAGAATTGTCATTTTAAAGCAGATTATTAGATGTGACAATGTTTTACGCCTACAATAATTGTGCATCTAATTACCAAAGGAACAAGTCCTTTTTTTGACAGTTGTATCTGCTGCGAAATCTCAGGGGACACTATACTTTTGTTTACTTAATTTAACAGAAACAGAACAGTTTCTCGTGATATTTTCAGACTTTCACCCTTAATGAGTGTGTGTGTTTGTTCTTGTTGCTCTCTCCTCCTCTTTTGCACTCTGGCTCTTCTGTTTTCTTTTTATTTCTGCTGGCTCTCTCCCCGATCTCCCACGCTGTGGTGCTGTTGTGGTTTTGCTGTAGCGGTCTGTGTGTGTGTTTTTTTTCTTTTTTCTTTGTGGTTTGGGTTTGAATTTTCTTCCAGGCTGAATTTTTTTTAGGTTTGAGGTAACGGTGATCTCAGTGAGTAGATGCCTCATACTCCTGTTTCTCTCCGGCCACTAATGCATTTCATACTTGTTTATCAGAGACGTTTGTTTTTATCATATACAACCTTTTACAAAGTACAGTACTTTGGTTGCTCTCTTACTCTCAGTGTTTGTCTGGTTATGTGAAGCTTCAAAAACGTAATTTAGCTGGACATTTTCTGACATTGAGCTGTGGTGCTTTCTGTGCTCTTCCTTCTATTGTCAGAGTGACAAAAGGCAAACAAGATAAAACAAAACCAAGCCATGCAAAAATTGTTACAATGCTTAACAACATGAATGGATTCATAAATATTGTGCTTAATACAGTATATATTTCTGAAACCTTTCATTTTATTAATGTAATCATTTTTGCTTGGTTTGGTTTTGTTTTGTCTGATTTAAAGCAATGATAGGAAAAGACAGGAAATTAGGAAAAGAGTAGGAAATTGTTGGGAAATGTTACAAACTGAATTCATAAAAATCTGCTGAAATCGACAATATTGTGCATGATTTATTTTGTTCCCTACTATTGCTGTAGGTCATTGTCACAAAAGGCAAACAAAACAAAGCGAAACAATGAACAAGACCACAAATAACAAAAAGGAAAAATATTTTAGATTTTTCATTTAATTAACAGACATATACACAGTTGTTTTGTTTTTTAGATATCAAAAAAATAGATATCATTTGACTCCGCGTGCAGCCTCATGATTTTTGGTCAAAATGGTCAAAAGTTATAAGCAAATATATCCATTTTTCATACCTGAAAAATGGATAAAAAAACATGGAATTTAAGTTGATTAGTCAAACTGTCCTCATGTAACTTGTGAAAGAATTTGACGTACACACAACGTTTTAGTGCATTCAGAACAAATTTGGTATGTGTAACAAGCATGACTTGAGCAGGGCTCCAGACTGCGCCTAAAACGGTCGCATTTGCGACTAAAAATATTAATTTGCGAGTATTATTTTTGCTGAGGTCGCCATTGGCGACCATACAAATTCACACGTTATGACTGTAAAATTTGAATGTTATTTGCGTGTTCTGTGACCGGTAGCCTATCACATGATTTGCTGTGTTGACGTAATTAAATGAGATGCTGTGTGTGAAGGTTTCACTGAGTTAGAGCAACAAAATATGAACGGGTAGGGGAAAATATCACACCAAACCGACGCCAAAAAACTAGCGCTGATGAAAGCCGACTGTGTTGTCACCTCGCGTCAGTGCAAAATTGCTGCATTTGAACACACTGTTCTGCTCCTGCGTAAAGGAGACAACTGACAATTTCTTCATATAAATTTGTCTATATTCATCAGGGGAAACCGGCTCTGCAGACTGCAGATACACACACAATGCAGCACGTGCTTACCATTTGAATATCAATCATGCTGATCACTTTCATTATTCCACTCCGCTCATGCTCCACAGATAAATTTAAGGTCATAAAAAGTCTTCAGTACCTTAACAAGGGTATTAATGATCATTTTAAGGCGTCTTATATTTTGTGGATGGAAAAACAAATCGCGATACTCCCTAATGAGATTGTTAACATTAAGTTCATTAAATAAATGTGAGCGCTGCATGTTTTAAAGTCAAAAGATGGCGCTGTTGCGCGTTCTTCAGGCTCTCTCAACAGTGCTTCAGAGCAGCTCGCAATCAATGATTAGAGCGCATTTGTCAACCGATTGCTTATGAACTAATGCTGATCAATTATGACAAAGTTTATTTTAAATTATTTATATTATAATGTGTTGTAAACGGTTGTAACAACGTAATTTTTTTATCTTCCTCATCTGAACTTGAATGAGCAGCAAAAGTAAACCACAGACATTTCAAAATAAGAGTCCTGCTGTATTTCGGCCTGTTCATTAATCAAAGTCAAGTAGTATGTATATCAATTTCCCCTGTTATTTGGTTACACAAACCAAATTTAATATATTTATACATTTATTTCCATATATTTATATTTATTTTCATTTGATTCAAAGTAAACTGTTGTAGCTTCAGGAAGGAAAGTCTAAGAACATTATTTGACACATTCAATATAAATATTTTACTAGCATCAGGGTTATTATAGTTATTTTTTTCATTGCTTGAAATAAATGTTAATACTAAAATAACAACAAAAAATAAAACTAAAATAAAAAAAATATATTCAAACTTAACAAAAAAATTAAAGCAGAATGTAAAAATCTAATTGGATTCAAAATATTAACAAAAATTATAATAGTATTAAATGAAAATAGTGACATTTATTTCCCAGAAAAATCACAAGATGAAAATGCTGAAACTGTAAAGGGGAGATATATAAACACAACAGGATGACTAAAAGTAAGTGATTTAAAAATTTAAGTTCATTGTTGTATGGCTCTTAAAAAAATTATTTGGCGCCTGTTTTTTCCCCCTACAGGAGCCAATGGCTCCTTAATGAATTTTTTTGTCTGGAGCCCTGTTGAGGGCGTGTGCGGTGTTTTGCCACTGTGCCACCTAGTAGTCAACAGATATGAAATATGGTATATTTGCTTATAACCTCTGACCATTTTGACCAAAAATTATGAGACGGCATGCTGAGTCAAATGATATCTAATTTTCCCATATCGGCAATTTTGGGCATCACCATTTTGAATTTTGAAATCGGCACCATGCCCTGAAGATACTCAGTTTCAAGATAGCACCACCGTGTGGTAAAAAATTATAATATTTTTGAAAATGCTAATAGCTTTTAATTAATTTTGCCTCTTGTAATGGAACTGGTGTTAATAGATTCCTTGTCATTCCGAGAACATGGATACCAATTTTGCCATAGTCGGCCAAACTTCCTGTGTGCCATTTTGTTTTTCTTTACAAAACCTACCTTTTCGAACATCAACTAGACCGTTGCTTTGAATTCCATGCAAATTTAATAAGATCATCTTCAGACCATGTCAACAAAAAAAACATGGAATTGAAGTTGATTCATCAAATCGTTCCCGAATAATTTTTTAATCCGAATTTAATGAAGAGCACGCCAAATGGACATGCGGCTATATCTCTCCGACCCTTTAGTGTATTCTGTAAACTTGTGTGTTATCACAACCATGGCCTATGGGTACCAGCACAGCATATATATATATATATATATATATATATATATATATATATATATATATATATATTATTTATTTTTTTTTGCTTATAACTTCTGAACAGTTTGACCAAAAATCAAGAGACTGGTCTCTTTAGATTCAGTTCAGCATGCCTATTGTAATGAAACTAGTTTTAATAGATTCCTTGGATTATGCTGAGAACATAGATAACAATTTTGCCATAGTCGGCAGAACTTCCTATCCTCCATTTTGATTTTCTTTAAAAATCGACTTTTTCGAACAGATTTTCACCAAATTAGAGTCAGATCATCTTCAACCTATGTTGGCAAAAAGTTATGCATTTAGTGTCGATAGCCAAAACCATTTTAGTATACAGCGTCAACGAATTTGATGGCATAATGACAAACTCTATCTGAGGCTGTATCTCTGGACATATTGACACCAAACTTTGTGTCTCATTGTCACTCAACACAGACCACACCAGATCGATTTGGTGTCAGTGCCACCTATTAGTCAAAAGTAATATGCAATTGTCACATTACAAGTGATTGTATTTAGGGGCTTTGAACGATATTGGTTAAAATCGTCTCCAAATGTCTTTACTAATTTATGTCATGTCATACTCATCAGATGCTCCCTGCCTTGATTTTTAGCTCCTCATTCTGCCTCTGTGGTGCTTGGCCCCTTAATTGGTGCATGCAGATGTTTTTAATATTAAGTTTCTTTCCTCTAAACCCTGTAACAGAAACCTTTTCCCATTTTTATTCTTTATTTAATATATTTAGTAAACCATTTATTTGATGGAAAATTTGGCAATTTATTTGATCTTTATTTTTTCATTAATATTGAAAAATTCTTCAGCAGATGCCGTCCATGTACGTCTTCTTGCAGTTTTTTTCCATTACATTCTGTCAGGGAACTGCGTAAACTCAGTGTTTCGGAATCCCAGGGGGTGTTTTGTCTTTGTTCAGTTTTCTTTTGTCATTAAAATGACAAACAGTTCAGAAGGACGAATCTGACTAAGAATGATTAGCATACTAACAGTGATGGAGCGCAAGGGAAGAACACACACACATTTTGGGAAGTCAGACAGGATTTTTCTTAATTAATCTCTTTGTTATCCACATAATATGCTGATTACTCTTCATACCAGAAATCAGGCTAGTATGTATGATAGCATAAATGTGTTCACATAGACCTATTCCACAACAATTAATTTTAAAGCCCCAGGTCAATTCACCCTACAATAGTCCTTAAAATTTCCTGTAATTCAGAAACTGCTTGATATAGAAATGGGTGTTTGCATACATTACGAGCGCTGATTCATTTTTTTATGATTCCTAATCAGGCTTGACATCTGTTTCAGCTCCTCCCCCTACACTTTGTGTACGGCAGGGCCGATCGGCTCCTAAAAATTGATATGCAGACAAGCAGTGCAAGCAGAGCTCCATAAACTATGCAGAGTTATTGACACTCATGAGGACTGTGTGTGTGTTTCTAGGCAGGTTTATTGACAGCCCACTGTGTATTTTGCACACCGCCTGGGGGATCTGGCGTTTGTGCATGTGCATTTCTTACATTTATTAATGAGAATTATTCAGAATCATGCAGAATTAATCTTGCAGCATGTGTGTGTAGGTGTTTTTGTGTTTGTATGTGTGCACAGTTTGTGTGCGTTCACATGTGTCCACTGCCCCATTAGCACCATGTGAAGCCCATTAGCTTGTTCTTTGACCTTTTCCTTGTAATTACCCAGCAGGCCTTGCATAGGTAGGGAACAGCTATTTTTGACCTATAGGTGTTTGTACATGCGTGAAAAACATACTAACCTTTCCCCACAAGGATTGTTACCACTCTTCCCCATTTGTGTTAAGAGGTCTAATGACTTAAAATCTGCATGACTGTGTCATGAAGACGTTGTCTGTCTATTGATTTACTCCCGTGGGCTGTTTTGTTCGGGGGTTTAATGGAGAACCCTTTCAGGAATACGGTAGAAACTTTAGGCACTTCGAAACGCAGTTATTCACTCGTACCTGAGCTGTTGGCTGAACCCTCAGAGATTCATTTCCAAGCAGTCTTTAAACTCCATTGTCGATTTGAATAGCAAATAACTCTTACTGCACACACCGCAACAAACTTAAAAAAACGATGGTTGAAATAAAATGCTGCGTGGAGTCAACCAATCAAAATGCTGCGTGAACTCAACCAGTCAGCATGTCCTACCCCCGAAAGTTCCGGAACTTTGAAAAGTACTACCTAGCAAGCAGGTACTTTCTGAGGGGGAATTTTTTTTTTTTTTTTTTTACCTGGAACTTAATTTAGACCCTGGTTCCTGTGGTCGAAACACACCAAGCACCACCCCAAAGTTCCTAGTTCCTGGGGAAAGTTCCTGCGGTGTAAACGTGGCTTTTGATGTTAAACATCTGAATTCATATTGAAATGTTTGACTTCTAATTTCCAGACTGTGGTATCCTAACAAATCTAAGCAGAGTTTGAGATGTTTTTGAGATATCTATAGGATTTAGATCACTTTTTCTCTCCAGAAAAATCTTAGAATAAGGAGACTCCTTTTGTTTTCCATTTAATCTCAATGTTGTCTGGAAAAACAACTGAGAAAACTTTTCTGTGCGTAGAATCATCTTACATCTGATTTCTCAGTGATCTGCAAAGCTTCCTCCCATTTGACACTTTATTTTTCTCAAAGCTTTTAAACCAGATCACAGCTCACATTAATTTGGCATATTTTGAGCATTCCTTTGATCTAAATGCAGCTGGAGAAACACAGTAGTGTTTTTTTTTTTTGAGTGTGTGTCTGACTGCTTTGAGAGGTTCACTGTACTCTGTCAGCTGGGAGCGTTACAATCATGCACCTGATTTGGTGCAGTGGGTTGGCACTAGTTAGACAAGCATTGTTTAATGTGCTGAAATAATTTCTGAGGTGTAGATGGTCTGTCTCATTTCTCTGCCAGTTGGTGTGATGTGGTGGCCGCTTTTTGCATTAGTAATTAATTTGACAATGATTTTTTCCCCTCTCAATTAATTTTTTTTAGTCCTTATTTATTTTTAGCTGATTTTAGAGGGGGGGGGGGGGGGGTATACTGCAATTAGGGGGTATACTGCAATTAGACGCGATTAATGGGTAGAAATCGGGTGTGCCTCATATGTCCTGAAAAATGAAGCTGCGGTCTCTTTGATCGCCCCCTGGTGGCTGGATGCAGTACAGGTCATAAACCTCACCCTCTCAATGCAAACGAACGGGACTTGAGTCAAAAAATAAATTACGCTTCAAATAAAATTTTCCGAAAGATGGTTTTGGTCATTTAAGGTAGTTGTTATCACGCTGATATATATTCAATTGTTCGTTTTTGTGATAAGTTTGATTATAGCTAGCAAATTGATGCTATAGAAACGGGGCGTGTCGTTGTGATTGACAGTTATGACTGACAGCTTCTCTGAGGACTGTCGGAGCTTCGAGGGGAGATTGAAGATATATAACTAACTATTAATTTTCGATTTCTGTGTTATTTCACACAGACAAAATTAGTTGTTCAGTAGTAAACTGCACTAACCGACCTACAGGATCTGACGGATCACTGAACGTTTTTCGGTAACGTTAAATGTGGGCTTTATAAGCTAATTAATAAATGTTATTAGTTAAGATAACATGCCTGACGTTACCAATCTTGGATAAAAGCAGGTGATGGTTATCAGTCAGTTACTAATTATTTTTATGGGTATAAAATAATAATTAGCAGGACAAAACTAATGATAGCCTACTCTAATTAATTATAGAGCACTGTCTACAGCAATCGATCTTCTGTAACGTTAGTTCAACTTTATTTAAAATGGCAGGACCATTTCATTCATGACATTTTAGAGTTGTTTCTAGTGGCATATTATATTGAGTTTATCTACTGAATTTGCTGTTTCAAAAATATTATTGCTCTAGAAACAGAATAGCCTATTATTTTATAGGTAGAATTTTAAATTGTGTATAATTTATAGCCTATTTAAAATACATCAATGATGACGCAGTCGTCTGGGTGGAAGTTTGATACCGCGACTCCGCCTCCGGGCTCCACTGACGATTCCTTCTGCGCATGCCCAGGCTCCAAACTGATGTTTTTGCGCAACATGTCAACGCCCATCGTCGTACATTTTACATTCAGTTCATTACAATGGAAGGAAGCAGCGTCACGTCGTCCATCTTTTTTTTACAGTCTATGGTAGAAATTTGTCAACTAGTGAAAGATTGTCAGATGCATGTACATTGTGACTGTGCCTCAGATGCAATCAACTCTGTGTCTGTAAAGGTGTGAACCAAATGGCCCATACAGATGTATGGCTTATATAAACCGATTGATGTGATTAACAAAGAAACAGCATTTCTCAGAGAAGATTGCAGGGTAGATCGATCTCCTGTGAGAGGTCCCAACAGTTTTCTATTGTTTGTAGCCCATTTGTCTTCATGTATAAAGTTCTGTTCCACAGACAGAACTTTCGGTTAAGATTCTTTAAAGGCTGACACGCTAACATCACTGCTGAAAAACTGTGCTACACAACTGCCTTCAATAAATTCTTCTCCCCAAAAGAACTCTGCTCAAGCTTACCTATTTTATGAGCGCTGTCTGAGAGACACGCGGCCGTCAAGCCACTGCTCATAGAGTGCGTGAGTACTGAACTGGGTTCTTTTTACCACCTAATTTAGCTTGAATGGTTATATACACTTAATGCCCATCTTTGCAGGTATCCTCGTAAACAGTCATTTCTGTCCCAAGTGAACATAAACAGTTGAGAAAGAAAACACATGTGAATCAGTATGTTGGATCTGTGCATTCGGTCTTAAAGTGACAGAAGCCTAATTTATCTGTTGCCGTCTGTGCAACGTCTGTGTTTTAATCAAACAACAAAAGAGGGAAAATCTCTCACTGCTCTTGAGTGAATCACTTGTAGCTTTAATAAGGATAAATGTATATTTAATTTACACAGTGAAGACTATAAATTTGATTACTTTGTACAATTTATGTAGTGTTTCTTATTTCTAGTGCTTGAAGTATTTCAGGTAGGTCTATTTCATTTGTGTCTGTCCTATTGTAATTTTTTTTTTTCCCTATATGCTTGTTATTCATTTCTTTGTTCTTATTTTATCTCTATTTACTTGCTAGTATTAGCCTTCTGTGATACTGAAATTGGTGACAAGAATTATGAAATTTCAGTGCTATCAAAAATGTTAATATCATAAAAACCTTATTTAAAGCAAAACTAACGATATTGTGATATTGTTATTTTGAAATAAAATTACTCAAATAGTGATACAAGACTGGTCATATCGCCCACCCCTACCGGCAATATGATATACATATAATTGTTTATGTTCATTTCTCTTTTTAATTACCTTTGACATCATCTAATGCACACTGAAAGCTAACCATAAACATTATAATTTAATAACACTTGGTAATAGGCATGTGATGGTATCAAATTTTCATGTTGCGATAATTGCTGAAGCTTTTATCACGGTGTACGGTATTATCACAATATTGAAATAAGTTGCAAGAAAGTGTTGTCATAGAATAACAGGTTTAAGAACTCTTTTTCTTATAACAAAAAAAAAAACCCTCTGAACATTTAAATACAATAACAATATAATAACTATAAAGTAAAATGTTAAACAAATTTAAGTACAAAAGAATTAGAAAGAACAACAGGTAGTACAATTATTCTAGTACATAGTACAAAGGTCTCATTATTTAACGTTAGTTAAGGCATTAACTAAGATTAAGAATGAGCAATAGCTACATTTGTTAACATTTGTTACATTTTTTTGTTAATGTTAGTTAAAAATACAACTGATCATTGTTAGTTTTAGCTCGGGTCCATTAAATAGTAATTACAACTTTTGATTTTAATAAGGTTATTAAACATTAAGAAATTAACTAAGATTAATAAATGCTATTTTAAATGTTAATAAATGCTATAATAAAAGTATTCTTCATTGTCAGTTTTGTAATAATGAATTAACATGTTAACTAATGAAGCCTTATGTCACTAAGTGTTGTTATACAATAACAAATAATCAGAACATATTCATTAGGGCATGTTGTAGTCCAGATTAAAATATAAAAATGTTTACGTTTGAAATAAAGTTTGAATAAATAGCCTAAGTCTTTAAGTATAAATTATTTGGTGCTGTGATCAACAAAATTGCAAATACAAAAACAAAATGGCTGTTTGAAATATTTTAAATACTGTTCAGTAGTGCACAAATAGTGCTTTGTTTACGGTGTTTCCAGGGTAACCGCTGCATTTCATTTCTACTGTTCCATCAGTGCCCTCTGCTGTTCAGAGAGTGAACGCGCACTTTCATTTAGCGTGTCTCCGCTTGGTTCTCATGCACGTTAGGCTTGTTTACATCTGAGCGTGCGTGTCCTTCTGACGCAGCATACAGCGGTGTTGTGCATTTTATACTGTTGATGGGGAAAGTTTTCTTAAATTCATAATAAATAATTATTCACGGTATTTTCAAGCGCCCACGATAACAATATCGTGCATATTTATTATCGTGATATATGGTATTACCGAATATCGGCATGTGTCTACTCTGTAATCTTTAGCAAATTTGAATATCCAAATGAATATGCATTTTTCATTCTGTACATTATCATGTTGTGTGAATGCCAGAATTTACTTGTAGCATAAAACGGTTAAAGTTTTTAGTGTTTTAACTTTGCATTATTTACAAAATAGTTAAGAATTTAATATCTGCCATTTTGGTTATCGGCCATACCGACCAACATTAAAATAATCATTAGTTTATCAGTATTGGCAAGAATTTTAATATCAGTACATCCCTAGTGTAAACTTATAAAAATGATTTTAATGATTAATGTTTTAGCTTTAATGGAGAACTTGTGCAGTGTTCTAGCTAATGCGAATAATCCTTCACTTACATACAATGTTGATCGTTTGGGAGATTTTTAATTTACCAGTCCTTGTAATGTTTTCCAAGCTGTTTTCCAAGCATTGCCATGGAGGGTATTTAGAAACACATCTTCTCCTGCTAATACACAAATAATCTATTGACTGCATGTTTTCAGATTTTGCACCCTTTACCCTATTTAGAAGGTCTGTATTAATTGGATTCGTGGTGAATCTATATAAGTGGCACAGTGGGCAATATTAACACCACAGTTATGGATGCAGTAGCGGCTCGGCTGGTCATTATGAAAGCATATTGACTGCGGGCTTTAAGTCTTGGGGATGGTGTGACATTGATTAGACGTAGTTGGAGCCATTCCCGGTCTCTGTGGGACGCTGTATCATCTTAACTTAATAAGGTGTAGAATGATATACTGCATCACAAAACAATGAGCTCTTCAACCCAACCCAACCTAACCCTCACCAGAGTGCTGGTTTATGCACACATTCTGTTAAATACGTGCAGATAATGGTAGAATACTTCCGAAGGTTTCATACATGTTTCTTGCACCATCAGCTGATTTTGATAGTCGTAAGCTTTTGTTGTACAGTACTGTTCAAAAGTTTGGGTTTGGTAAGATTTTTTTTTTTTTTAATGTTTTTGAAAGAAGTATCTTATGCTCAGCATGGCTGCATTTATTTGATCACAAATACAGTAAAAACAGGAATATTGATATATATTATTGCAATATAAAGTAGCTATTTTCTCCTTAAATATATATTTTAAAATGTAATTAATTCCTGTAATGGCAAAGCTGAATTTTCAGCAGCAGAAGTGCTATCGATTGAGTCTAACTTGTATTGAACCCAGGAATTGTTGGTGATTTCCTGGCCTACACACATACACACACTCACACACACACTCACATGCACTCACACATATACATACATAATCATGTTAAGATAACCACCCATGCTTAAACACCTTGACCTAGTCCACAGAAAGATTGTTTTAATCACTGTTGTCAGAGAGCAACCCTAATTATCAGTGAATCTAAGAAAAAGTGACACTACATTAATGATTTTTCGAGGATCGCAGAACATACACTTCTCAGAGAGACAGAGAAAGAGAGAGAGAGAAAATGGCTTGACGGGTCAGTAATTGAAATAGTTTGAAACGAATATGGTCATTACTGTGACTGCAATGTTAATACATAACTGGAAACATCACACACATAAGTAGTCAGATAAACCCAGCTGTAATAGAGGCATTAAACACAAATGTTAATGTTTGAGGTTAATTCTGCAAGGAATGAATGGCATAAATATCTCAGAGATGATATCAGGAATCAGGAAAGAGTTTCAAACAGCTGAGGTTATTAAAGGAATAGTTTACCCTAAGTGAAAATTCTGTTGTGCTTACCATTTTCCACGCAACAACAGTTCATTCAGTGACCAAATGAGCCGATTTTACAGCATTAGCGGGGATATATATATATATATATATATATTTTTTTTTTTACCCAAATATCTCCTACCTAAATGAATTACGTTTCAGTTGAATCAAATTAAAAACTGAATCAAATTGTGAATTGAATTTGGAAATATGGTCCATTGAAAAATGTATATTGTGCATATTTGGAATGGCATAAGGGTGTGTAAATGATGGCCGAATTTTCGTTTTTAGGTGAATTGTCCCTATAAACGCCCTTAAAACAGGAATGACAGGAAGAGCAGGGATCATAATGGTGTTTGACAGTTGACCCATATACCTATTATACCTTTTGTACTATTGTGGAGAGAGTCAGTAAACACATTTGTCTCCTAGTCCATTCGTGAACTTCTTTTGCGGGACTCTGATATGCTGGTCTTCTCTCTGTCTGGGTACTTTAAGACCTTACATGATGACAGAAAATGATTAAGACCTCTTTCTTGTTCTAGTTGACTTTCTTGTTCTTGCCTCTCTACCTCCCACTCTTTTCTTACATTTTTCACTTTCTTCTTAGTCTTTCTGAAGTTCAAAGGCTGTGGAGAATGTATGTGTGTGGATCTATTTTTGTTCTACAATGGTGGAGTGTTGGACTAATACCAAAATCAAATGTTTGCGCTAACACCACAATCAAAAATGACCTTGGACTATCTGCTGTATCTGTTCATAAATACATGCTGAGAAAGCAAATTGCTACCATGCTTTAACTGTCAGCAAGTATGCTGTGCTTTTCTAAAGTATTGATCATGACCTTTCACTGTTGTGGTGTGGATGTAATTTTGTCTTCAAATGCTTCATGGATTTTTCTTTAAACAATAGATTATGAATAAGATGCTACACACCAGCAAAACAGTGATTATTATGGGTGTAACGGTAAGTACCTCAGTATTGAAGTTACGTTTTGGTTCGGATTTGGTACAGCAGGAGGGAGAAAACTAAACATAAAATTGCTATTTTTCTTTTTTATTAAGTGGTTTACTGAACAAATTGTTTCTCTGTCTTCAAATAAATTCAATTATAAAATTTTCTTAAGGATAAAATTTTCTTATCTCTGCTAATGCTGTAAAATAGAGGGAGCTCTTTCTTGCACATTACTATAATATTAAAGGTTACAATTAACAACAGAGCAAAAACCCATTCAGTTGCTATTTATTATTAGACATAATAATCAACACTCACATAAAAATTGTATGCAAACATGTAAAGTGCATGTAAGGTAGTTTTTGCATTAACTTCTAAATCTAATTATAAAATTATGTTTCTACTCCAATTCGTTGTTAAAATATATTCATTTACACAGTGGCCATCATAACTTGTTTTCATGACAGATTTATTTAAACATACATTAAACATATACATTAAATAATCAAGACAGATTAAGTAAAATATAATGAATATATGTAGCAAAAGAGTTCATTTCTCTAGTGAACTAACAAGCTATGGACACTGAAAGGCATTTCTGAGGTAAATGCTATGTGACGTTGTTTACAAGCTGTTTTATTGATGTCTTTCCACGGTTGAAACACTGATTGATCGATTACATGAGATACGTTTCAGTAAGTTGTACCGTATCTTTCAACATACCTTCACATGTTCATTCATCTTTATTCTGTAACTAGTAGTAAAGAGGAAGGGATGATTGCGTTCACTTGCGCAAATTCCCATTCATATTTACATTTTTTTAGCACACCAGGGTGATCATGAACATGAAATTGTCCAGACATGACTTCCTGTTCCATAGGAGTATAAACATGAGGAAACACAAAGGCCAAATTCCCGTAATCATTCATCACAATGAGTAAAACCAAAGAATATAGTTCTGATGTGCAGCAAAAGATTGTTGAGCTTCACAAAGTAGAAAGTGGCTATAAGAAAATAGCTAAAGCATTGAAAATCCCCATTTCCACCATCAGGGCAATAATTAAGAAGTTCCAATCAACTGAAGATGTTACAAATCTACCTGGAAGAGGACGTGTGTCTAAATCGCTCTAATACGCGGTGAGGAGGAAAGTTTGAGTGGCCAAAGACTCTCCAAGGATCACAGCTGGAGAATTGCAGAGATTAGTTGAGTCTTGAGTCTCAGAAAGCCTAAAAAAATTATCAAACAGCACCCACGTCCCAACAAGTTGTTCTGGAGGGTTTCAAGGAAAATCCTCTGCTCTCATCCAGAAACAATCTCCAGCATATTCAGTTGTCAGACACAACTGGAACTTCAAACGGGACCGGCTTCTATGGTCAGATGAAACTAAAAAAAGAGCTTTTTGGCAGCAAACCCTCCAGATGGGTTTGGTGCACACATGGATAAAAAGTACCCCATGCCCACGGTTAAATATACTGCTGGATCTTTAATGTTGTGGGCCTATTTTTCTGCTGGAGGTCCTGGACATCTTGTTCAGATACATGGCATCATGGATTCTATCAAATACCAACAGATAAAAAATCAAAACCTGACCGCTTCTGCTAGAAATCCAATAATGGGCCGTAACTGGATCTTCTATCAGGACAATGATCCAAAACAAACATCAAAACCAACACAAAAATGTGTTACTGAGCACAAAATGAAGCTTCTGCCATGGCCATCCCAGTCCCCTGACCTGAACCCTAAAGAAAATGAGTGGAGTGAACTGAAGAGAAGAAGCTGAAGGATCTGTAGAGATTCTGCATGAAGGAATGGTCTCTGATCTCTTCTCAGGTGTTCTCCAAACTCATCAGGCATTTTAGGTGAAGACTCAGAGGTGTTATCTTGAGAAAAGGAGGTTGCAAAAAGTATTGAATAAAAGGGTGCCAATAATTGTGACCACTGTGTTTTGGAGAAAAACATTTATTTCATAATGTGATTTTCCCCCCACTTTCAATTCTTTCCCTTTAATGAAAGGTTATATTTTTGCTAATTTTATGAATTAAAGATCAAAAGGATAAACAATGCAGATTTATTTTTACAGTCATCTTTGATCATATTTATGAAGGGTGCCAATAAGTTATTATTTTGTATAGTTTCTTAAATAATATTTTTAAAATAATAAGTGTGTTGAGTCAATTATTGCCTGTAAAATAACATAATTTAACCTTTAAAAATGTTATTAGACTCAAAAGGTTAATAATAATAATAATAATTATAACAATATTTATTTGTTTGTTTTTTTGTTTGTTTTATTGTGTTTTAATCTAATGGCCACCCCTAAATGCCACATAAAAACAAAATGAATCATGGCTGGATTTACATGTGCTATGCAAGCACTTATATCCCTTGGCTATGCAAGACTAATGCTTGTCTAACGTGTCATTGGAGTTAGATCAGGTGTGCCAAACTCATTTTAGGTTGAGGGCCGGATGGAAAAAAAAAATAACCATGTGTGGGCCGAATTAATAAAAAAAAAACAAAACAAAACAAAAAAAAACCTAGTGCGCTGATAGTTGCATTAATATTAACCACATAAACAACAAATTAATTTGCAAGAAAACTAGTACACTGCTCCTTAAAACTGCATTTGTTTTTACAGCGAAAAACTGTTATATTTTTTAAAATAATGCTTTTTTAAATACTGTTTTATTAGTGATGCACCTATCCAATTTTTTTTTTTTTTTAGAAGCAAATTGGTCGATTTTTTTTTTTTTTTTAAGCAAATTTATTTGTTGTTTATTTGTTCAAAAAATATGTGTAGCTTTTTGATATTAGAGGCAAACACTGCATTTTTATAACAATCCCAACAAAGATGTTATGCACATGAGCATGAGCAGTTGTATTTAATTTAAATTATTGTATAATTTTAAGATTAACAGCAACAACAGCATGCTCTGACTTTAGCTTTGTGAAATTATGCTACATAAGATTACCTGCACAAAACAAAATCAGCAGATGGACTGAATGAAAATGCAAATTCACTCTCTGACAGTAGGTGGCGCTTATGGAACAGCAGTGATATAACATTTCCATGGTTACAGCTCTACACAAAGCAGTGCTGCTTTTATAAATAGGCTATTACTTTATACGGAGATGAAAGGAAAAGCCATCAAAACTTTTCTGAAGACAGTTCAGAGATACATTCATATCAACCCCAATTTAATATTTATATTATTCTTCCTATTTTTCGCGAACAGTGAGCTTGTGCATGGTAGAGTATTTTCTCTGCTGGCGCGTCTGTTCTCCTCTTTGTGTCCATATTCAGCGTGTGCCTGTTTTATCGTCCTTTTCACAGACATCGTAAATATTTCCACACAAATTAAATTTTGGGAAATTATTACAAAGCACTTTGTTTGCAAAGCCGGAATAAAGATTGACCAAAATAAACCTAAAAAAAAAAAAGTTTGGATTTATGACCAGTGGACTAGTGCATCTCTATTTTTTTTAATTTTTTTATTTATTATAGTTCAAATCATCCTGCGGGCCGGATTGGACACCCTTGTGGGCCGTATTCGGCCCATGGGCCGTATGTTTGACACCCCTGAGTTAGATGTATGTATATACTGTATGCGATAAGCCCAGCTGTCCAAGACCTCCTGCTGTTTTCATGTCCAAACCACCCTTACCTGAATCAATATATTGAGAGGTTTCTGCCTTTGTTCCAGCTCTAGCTGCTGTAGGATATTACATAATTGTATATGCAACAGTGTGGGTCTCCTAAAAAAAAAAAACCTTCAGAAAATCCACTAGAGCCCAGATTAATTTACTACCTGCAATGCGCCTAAAATGCTACAGTAATCCTATATCATACAAAGCTGCTTTTAGCCGCGATGAGCTTTGAACGTGATGCATTAGCTTTGATCATTTTTATGGAATACAACATGGATTTTTTGGATGTTTTGTGTTCATAGTCTCTTTTTAAGCAGAAACACGGATCCAGGATTGAGTTTCATTCTGTTTTAACCTATATTTGTCCTACTTCCCATGTGATAAACGGCTGATCGGATCCAAAATCACCCTCCCGCCCCACCGCCTATCCCCTGATGCAAGGGATCACCAGATAGGCCAGCATAATGATGTGTTTTGAGTGTGTGGGGGCTGAACACGATTGAGTGTGCATGGCTTACCCACGCAATCTATGCTTCCCATGGAACAGCTCTGTTTCACGCCACTGAACCGGCCCTTGTCGCATTGAACTTCCTGTAGTCGGGGGAAAATATTCCAAAATCATTTTACACCCAATATATGTCATTACAGAATCCAATTAAAATGAAGAGGTGCTTTGCCAAAACCTCACTGAACCTCATCTACAGACTTCACAATTCATTCAGTGGAGAATCACTATTGGAAAAAAAAAAGTTGACAGCATAGTGAGTCTAGGAAGGGGCAGAAAATTCAATCTGTTGGTTTGCAATCATTTTATTCAGTCCGGCCCAGTAAGTCTGTGTTGAAACTCAACAGCATCCCCACAGTAATCATCTCCAACATTAGTTTGGAAATAGAGTTGGTCCTCCCACAGATGCTGGTATTTTCCAATATGGATACCAGTACATGCAGCAGGCTCTGTAGCTTTGTTTTTGTGCAGGTAATCGATGCCATTCAAAAATGAGAATCTCACTTGGGCTGTATATTTCTTTTTCTCCCTAGTCTGGTGGAGATTGTTTTTCCCTTTGCTGTTCTGCAGTACTAGGCTTCTCTAGAAAAAATGGAGAAAGTTGCTGAGCTCTCTGTATCTTACTTTATAGGTGCACTAGGTCATTTTTTGTTTATATCGTGCTGGCTGGATGTCTTGGGTTCACACGGATATGTGCATGTAGTGTTATGCAAAAGTCTTCAGTTATTGACATCATCTTAGAAACACTTTATTATTCACAGTCAGCCTAGATTCATTGATTTCATAAGTGAATGTGTCCAGTAACAGGTATTACAGAGATTAAAGTGAGTAGTATTTAGTCATATGGTATTATGATCTCAGTATGTTTGCTCTCATGAGGCAGTTGCTCCATGTTATTTTTCCCCCCAGGTTTTATTAAAACAGTTAATCTACAAGCACTGTTTATTTCTTTGCGTAAAATAATTGTGTTTTAATGAGGTGCACCTTTAATCTTTGGAGAACAAATATTCTTTGATTTATATGAGCTTGTTTAAAATTTCCTTTATCTTAAATTGCTTTATCTCATATTTCCTCTATCTATCTTGAAATGCATCCTCACCCCATTTGCAGATGAGAATAAATGAGCTCTACAATTCCGACTAATTTGCACTAGATATTGAAAAGATTTCCAGCACAATATTCTATTAGATGAGAGTAGGGCAAGAGATTTATTTTTTCTGCAAATGCAGCAAATATGATTGCAGAATGTAAGTATATAGCAGTGATTCAATGTATCTCTTGACATGACACATCTTACCCTTAATAAGGGGAACGTTGTGTCACTGTACATCTAGAACACAGAAAGTCATATTTGCAATGGCCTTATATTATAGATGCTAAATCTGTTCTTATGTTTTCGAGTAAGAGACAAAACAGCAAAGTTATATTAGGAGTACCATTCTTTTGCTGACAAGGATTTCTTTTCATATATCATCTCTTTCTGTTTCTGCTTCCCCTTTGAAAAGGTCTAGATGAAAGAGCTCCATTAGTCTCACTCATTACCAGATGTGACTCAGAGTCCAGTGGATCTTATATGAGCAGGATTTGTGGCAGTAGCAGACGCCCTGAGTCTTAATTACTCTCTGCTGGGTTCCATCACCTGGAGGAGCTCAGAAGTCCGTAATGCCATGACTAGGATTGGCATGAAAGGCATAAATCACGGGCCAAATTCGCAGGTTTTTAGTGCTTAGCATCAGCACTTGACTGGGAATCCCTCATCCCCACTGGCAGAATGCTGCATTAACACAGAGCGCGGGAGAGAAATGGACTTTGTGGAAAATGTATCTTGTCTCTGAATCAGTAGAAGATTATCTTTGACAAGTGCTGTTTCCCTCTCACACGTGCGATCTGACATGCATTTGTCTGTACAATGTATGCTGACCTCCAACAGCAGGAGGAGGACCAAGATAAACAATCCTAAAAACTAGGCATGGTGGTACAGATAATCCACACAAGTAGCTTTCTTAGCCTAGACAATTAACTCAGTGGCTTGTTATTCATACTGTATAATTGCCAACCTGTGTGCAGAAAATGACTCTCAACTGTGCTTAAACACATATATTTATTCTTATCCTCATTGTAATGTTGGTAAATCCGGATTATTTTAAATTTGGATGTTTATCATGCTAAATATTAACTGCAGTCATGCATCACAATCTTTGAGTAAAGTCTAAGCATTCTGAAATATTTCATTGTCAGTTCAAAAAAATCCTTTTTTTATACACCACCTAGACTAAATTTAGATCTAATTATAAGGCACATTTTTTCTTACTCAGTAATAATACTTCATATTATAATCATCTTTTTAATTATTTTTTTAATTATCAAATCCCTAATATATTGTTGTTGTTGTTGTTGTTGTTTTATTAAAAATTGCATTCAACTTTCAACTATTTAACTTCAGTTTTTTTTATTATTTTCTGAAAATATTTAATTTTTTTTTAAATCTGCATTTTTTATTTAACATTTTATATTTAAAATACATAATAATTTTTTTAATATATTCACCTTGACCAAATTTAAATCTGCCTTTTTATTCAGAACCTATCCCAGACTGATTTATATTTTACTCAGAAATAACACTTAAATTAGTCATTTAATTATTTTATTCCTAATTATTATTATTAGTATAATTATTTAATTTTATTATATTATTATATAATTATTATTATAAAATGCATATCAAATGTCTTTTTTAGAAATTAAATCAATTTCTTTTTAGTATATTACATTTTATTTTTTAATTACATTTTACATTTAGTTTTTCATTTAAATTGTTTCATACTGTATTTAAATATAAAAAGGGAGAATTTCTGTTTAACTGATTCTGTATGTCTATGGCCACCAGGAGATTTTTATATATGTATAGTTTGTGTTAGTTCTGTATTCTATTCTAAATGTAAATGTAAAGTGAATCTGTGTGATTCTGTGTGAAAATGTTCCCACTCAGATTTTTTGGACAAATGTGCAAAAATGCAATGTAAATGTAGTCTAGGCCTACCCACACAGCAGGAGACTCCTAGGCGGATCCGCATTCAAGTCGCCAAACCCACGTGACTGTCAGAGGATCAGTTCCGCCTCCGGGCGGCGCCGTAAATTCTACTGTCAATCAGCGGATCCTGAGCGGACCCATGTCGGATCCGCGGACGCGCACGTGCCTTTACTCTAACGGTTGTATCAATTTGCCGCGGAGGTAAGGTTTTAATCGCGGATGCAGCGCAGAGCCACGGCGGGTCCGTGACCCGCCTTCGATGCAGATCCGTCACTGCGCGCAAGTGGACGCCGATACAGGTCTGTTCGCGGATACGTTCCGGAAGCCGCGATACCTCCGCGGCCGATCTGCCGCGGAATACTTTTGCTGTGTGGGTATATAAAAGGCATTTAAACTGGTTTTGAGAATGCCACACTTGGTTTTACTCAAAGATTGTGTGACATCTTTAAAATTCACAAGGAATCGTTTGCAGAGAGTTTGTGCTTGAGACCCGTATTCTTTGCTGAAGTTATGTGGGGCACAGTGGGTTTTGTAGAAGCAGTTCAGGGCTGATCTCTCTTTGTGGAGCCCCGCTGTGTAATGTGGCCGGGTTATTAGACGACCCCAGTCTCCCAGTGGGCTCATGTGTAAATGCCTCTCTAATAGGAAATTAAACCTCAGCCCCCATCAGCTGCTGTCGTATGCCTGTGATGTCATCTGTTCATCTGAGGCTTAGTATTGAAATGGCAAACATTAAAATGCCGCTCAATGGCAGAATGTGAATGTGCAGTCGCAGCGCCTGTGGAAAAGACATGCTTGATGTCAAATCGCTTTTACTGTAGCTGAGCATTGGCTGTCTCAATGTCCCTTTATTTCCCTCTGAGGAGTGTAAAAATTCTCACATCGTGTTTATATGGATGTCAGAAAACAGAGCTGTGCCTGAATGTGTTCTTCAGCACAGAATATATACATTTATCATCAGATTCTGACGGCAGGATGTGTATGTCATCACTGAATATATCAAACGTAGTAACCATTCTCTCTACTCAATATGAACGGACCTCTCATGGAAAAATGCTGCTGAAATTGAAAGTCTGAAATCATGAATATCAACATGGAAAATGATAATTTTTCTCTAAGAGAGGCATATTTGGCAATTTGTTGACCCGTCCTTGACAGTGAATCCACGCTGAATAAATGAAGAGTGAAAAATATACAGATCTGCCCAATTTACCAGCATGAATACATTACTTGTAGCGGCTGTCTGACAAACTAGTTAATTTTGCGTTAATTCAGTCCACACAGAAGCTAATTCAGCAGATGGACTGACACCAACAAAAACAATTCGACTTAGATTTGGCTCTTTTGAATATGTTAACATATGAAACTGCAACAAACAGAGTCTGCCAACAACACCAGCGAACACTCATTACGAACAGAAGTGTCCAGATGTCCCCATGTAAGGGGATTAGAATACTTCTGTAACGAAATGCACAAAAACACGGACCCAGATGTTCTTCAATTTGTCCAGATGCACAAAGCTCTTCCATCATCACTAAAACCGAACAAGGACTTGTGAGACCTGATGGCTCCTATACTTGACATATAAAGAGAGAGAAGATGAGAGGGGAAGAGGTTAACAAGATTTATCATGAACACTCTCAGTGAAGCGTGAAGTGAGTCTCACACTCCTTCCAGAATTACTCTGACTACTTGTCAAGTGATTTGATAAGATACAGTGTTTGATATCTGGACTTTGGAACATGATCTGAATAGATTAAAAGATGAAATTTGGCTGAAGTCGGTTCAGTTGAGCAGCAGTTAATTGGTGATATCAAAGGTATCTGCTAGCAAACTCTTAGTTGCTAGACAAGATGTTCTTGTTAGCCTTCCTTGTTTGTGCTTGGTTCTCTGCCTCTGCGATAATGATCATGAAACTTGTTTGAAACCACACTATCCACCACTTATGATGATGTATAGGTTCTGCTGTATTGTTTGGAAAAATTCGACACCTTGCACAAAACTAAATAATCTACTGTGATTGACACTGTTGATTATATAGAATTCAACTAATCTGTGGTCATGTGTTGCGTGTATCTGTTGCAGATGTGTGTTATTTAAATCATATCTGATTGTCTTGCTGTTTTTAGACTTGTTTTAACTCAGGTGTTTTCAGTTTTTTTTATTTAAATAATCTTATCTTTTGGTTTAGATCTTTCAAGTTTCCAATACAACAATACTCAGATATGAGATTAATTACCTTTCAATATTTATTTCAAAATGTAATTTGTTCCTGTGATTGCAAAATTTTCAGCATCATTACTCCAGTCTTCAGTGTCACGATCCTTCAGAAATCATTCTAATATTCTGATTTTGTGCCCAAGAAATATTTCTTATTATTATCAATGTTGAAAATAATAAGATGTACTGTCACTTGAAAAATGTCTTTACAGTCACTTATGTTCAATTGAATGCACCCTTGCTGAATAAAAGTACTATCATTTTCTTTCAGTTAAAAAAAATCATATAGACCCCAAACATATGAATGGTAGTGTATTTCTCAAAACTAATGTAGGGGAATTTACAGTTAAGACCAGAGGACCATAAATGATGAATGAAGACCAGGAGTCAGAGATGCAATCATTTGAAGAAAATTTTACTGAAGAATAGTTTGCAGTCTCATCAGCAGAAGTCAGCTTCACACTCAGCAAGGAGTTTGTAGGCCGCTCTGCATACACACTCAATATTGTTATACTCTAATACAGGTCACTAAACTACGTCATTCCTTCAGGTTGAATGATTCTGATTGGTTAGGACATAGATAAACTTAGAAAATCTCCACATGTTGACATAGTTCGAAGCCTATCTCCATTGATTATCCGGATGACACCAGGGGTCCTGGCTTAGGCACGAAGTGACCCACCAAGGGCACGTATCTGTGTTTTTAGGCTTCGGTTTTTCTGAAAGATGGTCATTTCATCTCCCCTGGGTGCCAGTTGTTCACCTCATGGGAGCTAGGACCTGTAACAAAAGATACTGACACACACAGATACACAGCTTCTTCAAGATTGGAGTTGGTCGAGCTCTAGCTCTGATTGGGAATTTCCCGATTTCCCTCTGATTTCCCAATTTCCCTATGATTTCCCAAAACATACTGATGAGATGTACTTTCTCTCAGTAAGAGGTTAAGACAATATTTATCATTCTTTTCTAGTGATTGAAGATGAAAAGTAAAGTAAATGCTTTAACTACGAATTTGTCATGTAGGAGACAGGCCTGAGTGACCCCAGTGACCTAGGCTGTCAGGGTCAGCTATAAGAGTAAATATGTTTTAACATTTGTTGGGTGCTTCTCTCAAAAACAAGGAGAGAGCATATTCCAGTGAGAAGACATGTAATTCTATACTTAAGTCTCATTAGCTTGAGGAAATTAAATTGTTTAATATTTAGAAGGATCAATATTGATTAATAACTTGATTACAAATCACTCAAAAAGGCTATATGTTGAAACGGCAGTGGATTCAAGAATCCACCCCTTTACTATTTTGTTAGTTTGGTTTGTATTTTTTTACTGTTATAAAATAGGGCTGTCAGTAAAGTAAAATAAAATAATCAATTAAAGGCACAATATGTAAGAGTTTTGGATTAAAATATCTAACAACCATTAACAATGTTATATATTTTGTTGACTTGTGTAGGCCTACTATTATCCTGTTATCCTATATAGGCCTATTATCTCAAATGTTTCCAACAGTGTTTAAATCCAGAGAAATCTGCCTGTCAATGACGTCATATTTGCGTTACCCTCGGTTTCACTTCTGTAGAAACCAGGGAAACACCAAAGATGCTTTAATATATTATGTTTTATTAGTCAGGTGAGCAACTGCTTGGAAATCTTTATTGAAAGAAAACTAATCGTTGTTATATGCTAGCTTAGCATGGTTAGTCTTATTGTTTGAATCTCTTGGTTTTTTGATTTACCGCGAGTAACATGTTTGTACCATGCCTCAGAGACAACCCTATTCTGTTAAGTGGCTAACATAGTATATTCAGAAAGAGCTTTAAAATAGTTGCATGCCATTTAGCAACAAAAGCCATCCAGCTTTTATTAATATGATATTCTAATATCGATCTAGCTTACTGAAATGTACAAGTAGAGTAAAAATTTATAATAATCCTCAAATGCATTTTTAGTATGATTGTTTTGAACAAGTAAAACAGCGCTGCGTTAGCCTACAATTTTAATTTGTCAAATAGTGACCTGTATGAGTAGTAATTCAGCAATTGCGACTGTTTCATTAGAATGAAATAAAATAATGTGATTTTAAGCGATCAAATGTAACTGTAACAAAGTTCAAGTTCAGGGAGGAAGGAGGCGGGAACCGACAAACGTTAAACGTAACTTTAATCATAAAATAAACATAAACAACTAAACAAAAGGAGCAGCAGCAGCTGACTGTGGCACATAAGCATAATATACGCTCCGGAGCTCCTCCATGAAACTCTAGACTGGCGTGTCATGCAGGTGTCTCTCATTAGCATTCGCTCCACCGGCCTCGTTCTGCTCCCATGGTTCTCGGCTCCACCCTGCTGCATACCACAGTAACGTTAATAAAACTTTAATACATTAGCTCATCCATGAACATGATTTCTGCCCGAGTCCCGTTGGACTGCTTTCCATCATCTGTGGAGGTGAAGATGACAACTCCCATGAATCCACACTCATTCATGGCGTCATCAAGCTATGCCTTTGTTATTGTTTGAAATGACCTCTAGTGGTGAAACTTTGCCTTTAATCTTTAGTAAGATGAAACTATAATAATTTTACTCAGCGAAAGTATTAAAAAACATTATTTAACCTATTTAAAGGTCACCTATTATGGTAAATCTGCTTTTATAAGGTGTTTGGATATAAATGTGTGTTGGCAGTGTGTGAACACAATCATCCTACAATGATAAAAATCCACCCACTACTTTTTTTTAATCCCCATTTAACCAAAGCAGTCTCATTAGACAAGCCGTTTTGATTCTCTGAGTAATGTGATGTCACATTACTCATGCCCCGCCCACGGCCGCTGACTGACAGTCCTGCATTACCATAGTTTCCGCCCTCAGCGTGCTGTACGCTGTGTGACATTTTCTCCGCGATCGAGCAGCTGTAACAACAACAACAATGTCTGGTAAGTAATTGAGATGTTTTGTTGTTGGATGTAAGAGTGAACATAACAGTCTTCATTTACTGACATCTGAGCTGCTGAACTCAGTGGATTTGTTTTATTTGTGAAGGGAATGCGCCACAGATCTAATATACATATATACGATTTCTGTAATGTTGCCTGATATTTACGTTCACAGACATAACTGACTTTTTATGTGAACTGTTTGTTTTTGACAGAACATTGTGTGTATTTCGTATTTGACAGTTTAAACAAATCAAAAAAATGTGAAAGAGAAGTTACTCACGAGACTTGACGTCTGACAGCCAGCTGTCTGTGTATAAGTGCGCTCAAATAAAGATCCATTAGAAGTTTAAACTGATATAGCTTTAAAATGCGTGGAAATAATAAACTTTAAAGATGAAAGAAGAACTATGCTATCCGTGGGAGTGATCGCGATATAGATGATAATCAAAATCAAGCAGATGTCTTGTTTGTATTTGGCAGAGAATCCGATTGAGGCAGGAACTGTGATCGTAGAGAGGGGGCAGGGCACAGCAGCTCATTTGCATTTAAAGGCACATGCGTTAAAACAGCCTGTTCTTGACTGTAGTCAGAAATGGGTAATTACAACATGGATTTATAAATGATCTGTGAGGTATTTTAAGCTGAAACTTCACAGCCACATTCTGGGAACACCTGAGACTTAAATTACATCTTGTAAAATGGGCATAATATGGGACCTTTAAATAATATTGTAAGTTAACTAAAATGTACATTATACATTTTGTAAAATGACTCATTCCATGATATAAGAGATTGGGCATAAAAAAACAACTATAAATACTGATTGTGGCCCTGGAGTTTGGAGAGATCCTGCTCTTGTCCTTCTAAATTGAGGGTCTCTAGTTTAGGGGAATGTGTATTTTTTTTTTTTTGAAAAAGTTTGATAACTGTGTTTTTGTGTTTGTGTTTTTCTGCAGAGCAGTGCTAACGTGCTAGTGTACGTTTGTGTCGTTGATTGCAATAGTGAATGGCTTCTCTGTATGTGAGAGTGTGTCTCTCTGTGTGGGTATTTTTGTCACTGATACTTCATTTCTTAGTCATTTCTTCTTTCTAGTAGCAGTAATCCTTCTGTTATTTTGTTCAGGCCATTGAATTTGTCTGCTGTCAATTGTGATTATGGATTTCCATTCCAGTCTGCTGCTTTGCCCCTATAGAATACCTCCAAATTGGATTCACATCATATTCCTTTATACCCCATAACCAACAGGGTGTAGTCCCCTCACTACAAATTTCAGCTTCAGTCTTTCTGTCTTAGGGTGCTGAAAGCATGCAGATATTTCAGGTCTTGACATTTTGTTGTCAAGTTTGAGTGCTTTGCATTTTTAGACTGTTAAATAAAAAAGAATACATTAACCCCTTAAGCCCGAAGTGTCCCCCTGGCAGGACACCACTCCCCGCAAAAAAATTCATAATCAAATTACTAAGCAACCACTGACAGGAATAACACAAAATAGGTATCATTTTAAAGCTTAAACTCAGCTTTTTAATGCATCCAACCATTTTGTTCAACTCTTAACGAGTGCTGAGTTATCAAACTAAAATGGAGTGTACCACCCGCAGGTGCCACATAGCTATAAAAAAAAAGATAATCATAAAATAGGTGTCATTTGAAAGCTTAGAGTCTGACCTTTATAATGAATGTAGCCAATTTGATTAACTCCTAAGTACTGCTGAGTTATTTGCTGAAAAATAATAATAATAAAAAAAAATCATAATTTAGGAAATATTTTTTTTACTATGTACTCCAATGTGTCAAAAGCATCATACAGCTCAGATAATCATGTGTTATATGTCATTTGAAAGGTCTCACGGAGTAGAATACAACGAGTATAATTGTTTTGGGCTTTGACTAAACTTGAGCGAGTTTTTGTACGTGAAGCCCCGCAAGACATAACATCAAGAAACATGCTTTGATTGTGGAAATGATGCTAAAGATTGGACATCATTATTTACAGCAGATTCTCATGATTAAAATGAGTCCAACATCGGCATAATCCAATAAGCCAATCACAAGATACTGATCACACAATTATGGCACATAAAACCCCACAGGCGCACAGATGCTAACTAAAACTAAAATGTAGCTATCTCGTGGCTTTTTAGCTTATAACCAGAGGTAGGTAGAATATCCAAAAACTGTACTTAAGTAAAAGTACAAGTACTTATAGAAATATTTACTCAAAGTAAAAGTGAAAAGTAAAAGTGAAAGTAATAATCTTAATAGTTACTATTTAAGTTATTTATAGTTACTAGAGTAAGAGTAAAAAAGTATTTAATGAAAAAAACTACTCAAGTAGCTAGTTACTAGTTACTTTGTAACTATATATATATATATATATATATATATATTAGGGGTGGGACGGTTCAGATTTCTCACGGTTCGGTTTGTATCACGGTTTTAGTGTCACGGTTTCAGTACAGTTCAGTATGTGCTATGTTCAGTAAAAAAATAGGACAATTGTCAAATAAAGATAAAATAAAAACAAATAATCTAACTACAAGAAACAGCACAAATAAATACATGAGAGCTAAGATACAAATAAAATAAACAATGCTTTACAGATTTTTCAGGTATCTAAGCTTTCAGGTACAGAAATTGAAAAAAGTAATCAAATATAAAATAACACTGCATTAAAACTTCTTTGAATAGTTAAATAAAGATGAAACATTATTGAAGTTACAAAAGCTATTCAGTCAAGAGTGATTTCTTCGTGCTTTGTCGTTTGATTAACATTAAAACACAGAGAGCAGGAATATTAGACTGCTGATATAATTCAAAGATCCAGTACACTGATACTGATACACATGCGTTGTCTGTCTCGTTTTTGTCTTAAGACATAACCTACAATGTTTGTTAGGATACTTGCTAAGATGGGCGTTTACATAATTTTTTGTGTGAATTGTATGTTTAGGTGCAAGACTTGAAAGAGAATTTGCACAAGAGTATCTGCGTGCTGTGACGCGGCTCTCCATGTACGCGCTTCGGATGAGTACAGACACAAATCTCCTCACAGCACGTGCGAGTTCTCTTTCGCGTCTTACAGATGAATTTTTAAATTGGCAAGGTTTAAATGAGTTTAGTTTAAACAGATAGCAACGTGAGATGTTCAGGCCTCACCTGCGCTTGTGTCGCGCGCTATCAACACCGGGTGGTGACGGCGTAAATGACTGGTCATAGAGCATTCGGCACGTCATTGAACATTTGTTTACAAAGAGTGACTGTTTTGTCCATGTTCATCGCTGTTGTAACATATTGCCATTGGGAAACTAGAACGCATATCCATCGACTGTCTGTTTTGCACGTTGAAAACAACGTGCAAAACAGACAGTCGATGGATATGCGTTCTATATATACACATATATATATATATATATATATATATATATATATATATATATATATATACACACAACAATACAATAGCATGTTATTATTTAGATATTTAAATTATTATCATAATTAGATATCTTTGCAACAAACACAGAAGAGACAAGCATTATTTCTGGCATCTGTAGCCCAAATATCATACAGCTATATTTGAAAGAAGAAAGAGAGAAAGCTCTTTACATGTGCTCGAGCTCATAACCGCTAAACATCTGAACACAAACAATAATCAAATACACATTGACGGATCTTCTTCCGTCTGTTCTCCAAAATGTAATCAAATATATATTTCTGCAGGCGCATGTAAATTGGTTAACTGTGTCTAACGCAAAGGCTCTAACTTTCAAGACAAAGGTCGCCGGTGCCCCACAAATTACCGCAGGACAGCGGGTGTTCATTTCATACTCTGAACAATGATAGCTTTTTTAATATATAAATTAGGATATATGTCCCTAAAAAACGGTAAAGAAATGCTACATACTTTGTTATCGTGGCGTAATAATCTGTTTGGTTGTAAAATGTCAGCTATTGGCTGTATGAATTGAAATCAAATTAAATCGATACCTGTGGAGTTGTTCACAGACAGCATACGAAGTTCAACTAATAAAGATCTTCATTGCTGGCAAACAATAGGATGCATTTGCAGATTTGCTTTTAATTGACTGTAGGTCCACGCTGTGAGAAACCGCTTCAGATGATTCAGTGCATGCAGGGAACTGAACAAATCATTCAAAGTGATTTGCGAACCAATTTAGACAGTTTTGTCAACTTGTTTGATTAAGTCTTTGAACAGAATCGACTCAAAAGAGCAATTCATTTGTGAATGGGGCATTGTTCGTAAAAACAAAAAACAAAAAAAAAAACAAAGGCCCTGTTGCCAGATGGGTATTCTGTCTTGCTAACGCACTGCAGCGATGCTCTCTTTTGCAGCTTGCATTTGTGATTCTGTAGGTTGTGTGGAGAGCATCTACATATGCTCGGAGTTTGAGAGAGAATATGGAACCATGCTGATCATCTTCAGTTGGATGTGTAGAGCTTCATGCATCTTTAATCTCAGCCTCTCCTGCTCTGAGAGCAAGCACCCAGCCTTCACGCTGAGAAGACGTCCTTCTGCATTTAGATGAGGAAAATCATACTTCATAAGGTTTGGTCGCATATCATGGGCGCAGTCAGACAAAGAGGAATAAATCATTCAAAGCCACATAATAGGCATCAGTTGGTAAAATGGCATGTTCGGAAGTGCACAACATGTTCGGTTCGGGCTGGATGTGGATCTGTTGGGAGCATGGCAGGTGTAGGAACTCTTTAGTCAGATCTCATTCGTAACCTTTTGCACCAGACTCAGAGCATAATTACGCTCAAAGGGCAAGAGAAGAGATGTAAAAAAAACCCCAAAGAGGTCTTTTTGATGCTCTCCTCTGTCTAATTAGCATGTGCGTGCACTTGTGGTTTCTTCTGTGTCACATATACCTTGTCACCTTTATCAGCAAAAAAAAAGTTGGGCATTTTACATATATTTGAAAATGTATTAGTTCGATCCAGGCACCCATCGTTTTGGGTGGTAGGACTATGTAGTATTTGTTTATCCATAATGTGTAGGTCTGGAAACACAGAAGTGTTAATTAAACAAAACATTAATTATAAACTGCTTTAATTTTGAAGATAGGGCTATTTGGGGGTGGGGTTGAATCAATGACTGAACTCCAGTGAACCCTCCACATGCATTTGTCTGCGCCGGAAAAGTGCCACAACCGCTGATGATGACGGGCTCCATGCCTGCGGCGAAATGCAGATAACAGAAAGGCTCCATGAATATTTCAGACCAAAAACAGAGCTGCACATTTGAGCTGGTGAATGAATTGATTACTTTTGAAAATGAATCTTAAGTGGTTTAAATGCTCACACACCCACAGAAGCCATCACGCCTCCACAAGCACAAATGTGAAGATATGCAGATGTATGTGGTATTCAGTTGCATCTATAAACGAAAGACCAGATTTTATGCTTTTTATGAGAAAAATATGAGTGCTTTGCCTGTGCAGAAGTCGTTGCTGTATGTGGGAGGTTGCCAGGGTGTTGCTATGTGGTTGCTAAGGTCTTTTATGTTGTTGTAAGTTGTTCCTCAGGGCTCTATGGTAGTCCCTAGATATAACATGGGGTCCTCCTTCAATGTTAGTCAAGCCATATTCTATAATGTTATTGTTAAGCACTGTATTTTGTTTCTCCCTTCTCCCTTTCTACCTTTCACAGCGCATTCTGTAGATTTATTATTATTATTTTCTTTTATTTAGCAGGAATCAAATAGAGAATCAAATTTGCTGTTTGTGGAGTTCAACTGCAAGGCTCCACCCTGAAAGTATAAAGAATCACTGCAAAGGAATTGATATTCGACCTTCTGCGACTGACTGTTTTTTTTTTTTTTTTTTCTCCCGTCAGTGCTGCCTCAGGGACATGACACTGTTAAACACACTAACTACCCCCTCCTGGGTAATTCATTAGAGAGGGGGCCTATGTTACGGTCATTACCTTTACAGCTCTCAGTGTCTGGGAGATTTATACGGTCGGCATATGGTGCTTTAGACCAGGAATTGTCACCACTATATCTCAGAGAGGGAGGATCACATCCAATTTTATGTTCATGTTAATTGAGATTAGTAGAGCTGGACTGAAAGTTACTGCATTCTTACCTCAGGATATCTGGAGGACAGACTTAGCCCTCACTTACATAAAACTACCAGTAAAAATCAAGGATATGTACCATGGCAATACCGTGGTATTCTTGGAAGCATCCTGGAGTACAGTGTAAATGGCATGGCACTGGCAGTTGAATTTTACATTTCAAAGTGCCATATGTACCACCACAGGGCTGTTCTGAGTTTACCAACTATTTTGATTTATTTAGTTGCACAAAAACAAAGTAAATACCAAAGGCATCTCATAGAAAGAATATACTTTACACGGAAATAGACGAGGGCTGTTTGAAGAGTGAAAGAACAAAAACTGTGATTGATTCTTTGACGAATCCAGTATTAAGCCTAGTTCTACCCTCAAAAGGATTTTCCACAGTAGATTCATTTGGAAAAAGGCTGTTTCATGTAGAACTAATTTTAATCCACGTCTGGAACCCAGAAAATGCATTAAAGTGAAAATGAAGAGCGCTGGAAGTACCACAAGCAAAATCACACACACGGCGGATGGAGAACAGCTTGAAGCCTTTTTAATATTGCTGTTATCTTAATTATGTCTGCATATTAACCAGTATTTCCATAACAACTATTGATCCATTTGGAGAGCTCTTGCTTAAGACAGCTGAAGATCTTGAGTTAATCTGGATTGTGTCCTTGTGAAGAAAACATACAAACTTGAATTTCATTAGCACCCCTCCTGAACATACATACTCAACTCAAGTAGCTTTCACCTATTCACCATGCTTCTCTCCTCTTAGGAACCCAAGCGTGCCCCCTCTGGTGTCACACAAATGCTGTGCTGCCCACAGCAAGCATGGCACTTCTCTGAGTGCGTGTGTGTATTTGGAGATCTGGCATAACAGCCAGCTCACAGGGAACTGTCATATGGCAGTGGCAAGCAACTTTAAGATATGTGGGTGTGATGTCTTTGGAGAAGAGGGCTAAAAACATCCATAGATGTGGACACCTGGTCACACAAACTCACAGCCCCCTCAAACTCCCACACACACATAATTGTGTCTAATTAAGGCCTTTTATGTTTTTCACAGATCTTTGTCTTGGGTATTGAATGCACATGTAATACTATAATATAAGGCATGCATAGTGACTAACAAGAAAAATGAAAAATGGCATCATTTTAGGTGCAAGGAACAGGTTAACATAGTTTTTCTGGTAATACTTTACCATAAGGTAAAAGTTAATTTGCTAAGATTAGGTATCATGTACAGATGCAAAGGATATTAAATGTAAAAATGCAGGGATATTAAATTCTGGCTAATATGATAAGCTATTCTATTCTATGAAAGTATTTACTAATTATGAATTCAATTGTTCTAGGAAATTCTTTATTTTATCTAATTAATTAATTAATTTTAATTTATTAATTATATTATATAATATGAGTATATACTAGGGATGCGCTGAAATGAAAATTCTGGACCGAAACCAAAAATTCTGGATGCACTTGGCCGAAAACCAAAACCGAAAATGCTTTTTAAACGTTATTACTTATTTTAAATTAGCTTTTTTGTATAATTGTATTAATATTACACATTTCAATGAAATTCAACTATTTTAATGATACTGAATTTAAAAATACAAGCCAATAAAATAAAATAACCCCTTTTATTGAAAGAAACATACTAAAATTGGACCGAAAATATATTACTATTAAATATCAATAATATTCTTTATACAGTTCTGTGCAACAGAATCATATTTAACAGATTTATTTTTTTTTACCAGTTATCCAAATAATGTATAGTCCTACAAAGTTATTATTATCAGAGCATGTGAGCAGAGCGTACAGGGGAGTGTTGTCCGACACGGCTATGCCACACCATGTTACAGCACAGTAGGACTATTGCAAACAGAAACAAGTGTACTAGGCTACTACATAGAAATTTTATGTCGGCGCGTTATTTGAGCGGACTGCTTTTCTGATGAGCATAAGCGATACATGAGTGGAGCATTTGCATGGGCCGTAAGCAACTGAGCACGGGCACAGAGCAGAATATCGAGCAGAGCGTCACACCGCGCAGCGATAGCGGCGAGAGTGGAAAACTGAGGTTCGGGGCAGGGCGCCATATGTTTTCAGTTCATATTTTCGGCTTTTTTTTTCTCTTTCGACCAAACACTGAAAATGCCATTTTTGTCCGATAACTTTTGGCAGCCGAAATTTTGGTGCATCCCTAGTATATATTATATAAGTTTGTAAAACCTAATGATGATGTTTATTATATTACAAAGTATTTACTAATCTTAATATAATTTTTAATCTATGGAAAGAGCTGCTTTGAATTTTTTTTTTTTTCATATGAAGTCTAACAAATGTCAAGAAAAATGAGGGTAATTAGATGATGAGAATTTTTTTTAAACAAATCATTTGTTGAAGATGACTTGATTGGACAGTCAAAACTAGATCCTAAAGATTAGATTCTAGTTAAATTAATGAATTCTAGTGATTTAGAGAAACACTAGGGGGCACGTGCCCCTTTAGTTTGGACGGGCATGGCGCTTCTGCATAATATAAACACTCAGTATGAAGGGACCAGTCTAATGGCATGAACAAACATCCCAGATACGATACAAGCTTGTCCAGGAAGAACTGCAGCCTGAACATGTCAGGAGGTCTCAGCCCTGCGTTTCCTCTTGGTTGCCCTGCTTATGCATCGCTTCCTGCCCTATTACTCTGTTGTGTTCAAGGCCGCTAAAGCCACTTGCTGAGACTTCATGTGTAAGAGGATCAGCCTTGTCTGGAAGTGGTTTTCTCTGGGTTATTTCTTTCAGGTCTGGTGCTTTAGAGCAGAAAGTGTGAGGAGAATTAATGTCATTGCAGTGTCTTCATACTTGCTCGGGGGCACATACATTTTGTTATCTCTTATCTCACACACACACACACACACACACAAACACACAGGTTTGTTTTGCTATCAAAGTGAGGACATTCCATAGGCGTAATGGTTTTTATACTGTACAAACTGTATATTCTATCCCCCTACACTATCTCTACCCCTAAACCTACCCATCACAGAAAACATTCTGCATTTTTACATTTTTAATAAAACATTGGTATGTTTTTAAAGCTATTTTAAATATGAGGACTCATGAAATGTCCTCATATTTTATGTTTACGTTGTAATACCAGTGTAATATCCATGTCATTATACAAATTTGTGTCCTCATAAATCACAAAAACGCACGCACACACGCATACACGCACACTCTCAAGAAAAAAATTACTATCTGCACTTGTAATTATGTCTGTAATTATGTCTAAGTCTTTTTGTACCTGCATCAGCAAATTATTCATAGAAATTTTAAGCAAACGAGTTTAAGTTTGTTTGTTACTTGTTTATTTACTCATTTATTTAATAATTAAATTTTATTATGCCTATCACAGCAAATGACAAGCACAAAATGTGAAATTGTCCTTCATGTATGTTTTCAGTTGTCGCAAGCCAGAAAAATTTATTTCACATGATGTGGTGTTCACCGGCACAGTCATGAATAACTTAAAGATGTTGCCAACATTTACTAGACTATGGACGAGCTTTGACCCTCTGAACAGCGAGTTCTTCTTGCTTGTGCCGTGAACGAGCAATTCATGTGGATTTGGATCTCGCTCAGGACGCGTGCTGTCTGTGGAGTCCTGACTGAAGTATACTTTGGCCGTCTGCGTTCCGCAATGGTCCGTGCACTGTCGGTGTGACATAATTTTCATCAACAGGAGGGTCCACACCCCATCTGCGTTTTTGTGACAGCACGGATGGTGTGCATATGCCAAACGCATCCTTCCACGCTCACGGCCAAAGGAGTATACTTTAAAAGGCTCGCGGGAAAAATAAAAAATAAAAAACAAGGGGAAAAAAAAAAAAAAGTGTTGTCAAACTTGATTTTTGAGGTTTGACATCATTAATCTTAAAGCACCTAAACATTCTGGAAAACATCTCCTTTTGTATTTAACAGAGTAAAGACTTTTTTTTATTATTTATTTTTATTTTTTTCATTATCATTTAATTTAGCTTGTGTGTATGTGCGAGCGAGAGAAAGGCAAAGCAAAAGCACATCAGCTCATTCGTTGCGTGCCTCTGTTTTTTTTATTTATTTATTTTTTATTGGTGCAGCTGCTCTTTGATTAATAGCCGGTCTAACATTTGTCTCTAATCAAGGAGAAATACTGCTGACCTTTTAATGGGACTGACAGCACTGAACCCCAGTAGAACATCCACAGTGACAAACACACACACGAACACCTGTGCTCATAGACTCTTTGATTCTGTGCATATACATAGCCTTTATACTGAATGAAGGACTGGTACATATTGGAGTTAATGCCAACATGCTTTGAAAATAACTCATTCTTCTCGGAAGCTACTTCCATTTTCTCTCTTTCATTCAATCTCGCTTAAGTCTCTCTCCCCATTATTTCATTTAGAAGAACATTAAAAAGAGTTCAGTCCTTTGCTTAATGTGTCTTCAAACATATACGCTCTTAACAAAACTAATTTATGTGGCACCAGGACTTTGAAGAATATCTCCCATCTCACCTGGGTGTTTGTGAACGAGATCATCCCATCCGTGGTCACAGTGCTACGGCTGATGCATTTTAAACAGGTTTTCTATGAATCTCAACACAGGGGCTCATCCTGTCCATGTACTCTGCATAATAATAATGGATTTTTAACATTCTTTTGATATGCTGAACACAAAGAATAAAAGAAGGCCTAGAGTATCTGACCTCTGCTCAGCGACGACCCTTTTCTTTCTTTTTTTTATTCTTGCATTCTGTCACCTTGTTGCCCTCTGATTAATGTTCACAAACAGCGTAATCGCATGACTGAAAGAGAAAGAGAGAGACAAAGAAAACGAGTAGGTTGTTTGGGAATGTCTTTGATGTTTGTCTCCCTTATTTTCCGTTTTCCCCTAAACCTGTCTAATGCGCTCACTCTGTTATATAATCCAGAAATGACTAGCTGCTCTTTCCCTCTTATCTTTTCCCTCTGAATTTCAATTGTTCACTGTATGTCAACAATTGTCACTTCTGAATTTTGTACTACGCCTTATATGATGTAGGATGTAGGAGTAGCGTAAGCTTAGGTGAGAGTAGATGCCTCTCGCAGTTCAAACAAATAGGTCTGGGCAACAAACTCGTGACCAGTGTTTTGTTTTGATCTATCCTCTGCTTCGTCAATATGTAATGCGTTGGTTCAGAGGTCACTCTGAACTGTAGTATGTGTGTTTAAGAAATGTGTGGAACCAGCAGTGCTGCCATTGTGAGAGCTCAGAGCTCACTGTTCTCCCAGACTCTGAATCACAGATATTTACCATCACCTCTAAATCATCTGTATTTATCGCACCACAGGTACTCTCTGTACTGACTGCCTGCAGTGCTGGCCATAACCCTCCCACTCAAGATCTTTCTCAATGATTTTGGCTCTTTTTTTCCTCCCTTAAGTTTTGATTTCCCAAGACTGTGATGTTTAGCTCTGCTAAGGTCATGTTTCCGTCAGGCTTTAGGCTGTTTTCGCATTTTCTTGATCCGAACCAGAGCTCGATTCCACCCCTGGTCTCTTTTTCCATTTTATTTTTGGTTCTGAACCACTATACATATGTGTCATCATCCTGAGTACTACTGTTAGAGTTACAACACAGGATAAGATGCCAGCTTCACTGTTGTATTAATAATTTAGTCACTTTGGATTTATAAATTGTACATGCAATGAATGATCAGTTTATTAATTTGAAACAAAAAAAAAAAAATATTTATTATTCAATATAAATAAATAAGTAAATTTAAAATGTTTAAATTAGGGCTGTCAATAGATAGGTCTAATTATTTTTTAGTTTTTTTAATCGTCATTAATCACACACTTTTGACACATTTATCATGAAATTAAACATAAATCATTTGTTTCTTTCTTTCTAAATCATTGTTTAACACATTCATTTTGTCATCATTTGCTATATCCAGATTGAAGGGTGATTCTTATAAAACTGTATTTTCTGCAAGCTTTTTCCAAGGTAAATTTAAGTGTCTTTCCAAAAAAGGATACTTGGAGACTCCAAAAGGACATCTAATAACCAAATGATATACAGTAAGGAGCCCATATAATACATAAATTTATGCACACTAAAGCACATTACATTACGGAACAAAACTTTTCAGAATTCAGTCTACTGTGTTTGTACAGTGCAACAGAAAAGCGCTTTTTAGAGCTTGTTTACATCTTAGACATGTCAAGTTGCAATACTGAACAGGATCACATGGAGATTAAAAATAAATAAATAATTAAATAGACCATCCAAACCGCCTTGACCTGACTGCATTATATACCTACTACAGTACAAGGATCCATTCAGATTTACTAAGCACAGCAACATACACATGACAGATAAAAATTTTATCCTAAATGTATGTGGAACCAACATGAATGTAGTGAAATGTGTGTGTGCATAAATACAATGTGTGATCAGTGTGTCTAGAGCGCACATACATGGTTTGTTTCTTCATCAATAATAGCGGACTCGCATGCTTACTGTATGATTCCTGTAAGTCACCGTTATAGTCTTTATCTTGATTACAATCTGCATCCTTCAAAACTTTACTAGTGAAAAACTGGTTTGCTTTATCCAGCCGAAAAACATAGTTTGCATATCATCTGCCCATACAGCAGTGGGATATTTTGACTTTCCTTTCACTCTGTATTTCACAGCGCAATGCGTGGGGGCTTACACGCACAATGACAGAATATGTCAAAGCTTGTGTTTTAAAGTTAAACACACACTGGAATGAATAATTCACTGAAAACTGGCTTCAAGTTACTGTTTTTTTTTGCCATCTCTGATGTAATAAACCTGGTTTTGAATGGTTTGAATGCATTCGCTTACTGGATCATTGGACTGAAAACTTTACCAGATTTTAGTGGCTTAAAATTATCACAAATAGAGAAGCAAAATAGGGTTAAATTTTTACGCCTACCAGGGTTACAGGTTCTTGCGCCACTGTAGATACTCGATGAACTTCTGACTCACAAGATCATCTAACTGTGTGACGTAAATTACGTTAAAAGACGCAGTTTTGCATGCTTCAGTAATTTATTTGCATTAAGTTATTTCAACATGATTTTGAATCAATCACATGCATTAATGCCTTAACATTGACAGCCCTAGTTTAAATATTTTTTTCTTGTTCTTAGTAATGTAACACATAAAATAAAAAAAAAATTAAAGTGTTAAATAACATTTCAAATTGCCAAATAAATTGACATATTTAAAACTGTGTATTTAATCTCTTCAATGTCATCACATTCACATTTAAATGCACTTTTTAAAAAAATTTAGTTTAAATATCTTTTCATATTTTGAAAAAATATGAAGGTTATTATTATTATTATTTTTATAATGCATTGATGCATTGATTACTTCATATTATTTTAAGTGGCACTCATGGTCCTCCATAGCATTGATGCAAATTACACATTATCATTAGCTGTTCACTTCCAAGATTTAATTCACTTGCGAACCACGATTCACAAGATCTGAATGCCAGTTCACCACACAAACAAAACTCTGTCGAACTCAGTTCTGCACCAAAAGCTCTATTGTAAAAGCGCCTTCAGCCATACGGCTGCCTGATATGAGCTGAAGTTCTTGCTAGGACAGCTGACAGTGTTGACTACGTAATTCTTCCAATCTCCAGGCGGCATAAAAGAAACCGTGTGTGTGATTGATAGATTAGATGTGATTTACAGTGATCAGAGCACATTCTGACAGCCTGCAAGCGCTTCATGTTGAATATGAAGGGCCAATGATTTATCTGATTTTTCAGTCAGCTATTGATCAAGGCTGATAACCAGTGCATGTTCTGCACCACCTTCCATTATCGCATGTTAACGAGCTCTCTGGATCAGTTAAACAAAACGTTCGCCTTCAATCGCAGCTATTGCAATCTGAAGTTCATTACATGCCTGGGGTAGATTAGAGACAATAAATAATTTCTATAGCAGCACTTGTACACATGTGTCAGGTAGATAAGAGCCGGTAATTATAAACCGGCCAAAACAAACAAACAACAGTTTGATTGTTCTCCATCCAGACATCCATTTCTCCCTTTAGAGAGCTACGCTTAATGTGCCAGACAGGGTTCGCGCGTAGAACAGAGCCATAGCATGTAGTTATCTTTCAACAAAAGCCCAGAGACTGGTTGACAGACGTGGATTTTAAAGGCTCCACTCTCTTATTATCTCTCTCGACTTGCGGTTTGATTGCCATGAAACCCTTCTCCTTGGGACTATAACCTTGCTTCAAAACACTCCACATGCACACAAACAGGCTCCTCCAGCGGCCACTATAGTTTCCAGATCTCTTTGTGGTGTATTGGAGCATCTCTTCATCATGCCTTTGCAGGCCTGTCTGTGTACTCGTAATGAATAATGAGAGCTGAGAGGGAAGTGCTGTGGCTTCCTCTGCAAAATAACAGGCCACAATTGATCAGAGCTGCTTCTCTTGGCCTGGGGAAAAACACAAAGCTGGGAGGATCTAGAAAAGTGTGAGGAGGGGAAATGTGGAGAGAAGGAAGAACAGAACAAGATGAGCAGGAAGGGAAGATGGAGTCATTTCCTTGAGAAATTGAATAGCAAGGAGACTCAGCAAATGAAGGGAGCTTGTTTTTTCAGGCCACTCAAAAAAAACACCTCTCACGCAGTCTGAAATGAATGAGCAACAATAATTATCTGTGGGTCCATCTCCAACCAGAACAGCAGGGTGGGCTGTGCTTTGTTTCTAAATGGTAGGCTTTATTCTCACCAGAAGAGCTGCACAATTACACAAAAGCATAGCTTCAAATCAGGAGTGGAGAGAGAAGATAAGGTGTGCTGATAGCTCTCTTACTCTCCGGGAAGAGTTTTCTGTCCACTTAAATTTCCCATGGTGCATATGCAATTTGCTACAGGGTGGTGGATCATCAAAGTGCAAGAATAGTTCAGTGTTCGGTATGTGTTTCACACTTGTTCTTGACGGCTGTCTAAGAAAATAAGCTTCACTTCATTTTGGCTGAAACGTTAAAGCTCTCTTCGGCTTATCAAATGGAACGTAGGTTATGAAATTCTCGTAACTATCCTGTTTTATTAAAAACAAGAATGGGGAAAGGGATAAAATGGAAATGCTGCCAAGACGACGTTGCTTGCATGAATGAATCTGTCCATTCATTAGTTCCATTAAGTCAAATCCTCATGAATCTTTCCAATAACCAGAGCAGGGGAATCTTACGGTACACGCCCTAAACTGCTCTGTCCTCGGCTCGGCGTTCAGCGGCCTGAGATCAGAGTCATAGCAGGACACGGCTTTGGCCTCCTAATGCTGGGAGGTCTGTCACCGGACATATGGCTCGAGCTGAAGACCCGAGCCATTTCCTCTAGCCAAGTCAGGAGCGGGGTGTTGCTGGGCAGGCCTCAGGCCACAGAAGGGCATTGTTTCTATTTGGGTCATCAGTTCAGGCAGAGCCCTCTGAATGTTTCCTTGGAGTCGGCCAGATCTAACAGGAAGATGTGAGAAAAACAGATTAACCAAGTCAGGCTTAAACAGTATGTTTACATACACAATTACGATCGAGCTTTGGTTGGCTACAATCTCTGTTAAAATATGCATGACACAATGCGAAGACGGACTAACAAAGTTACTGTAGATGTGATTTGGTACGATTTCAGTCGGACAAAGAGTTAACATTTTAAGATTATTATTGTTTTATTTTTATTGTATTGTTTTAGTCCGACTGAAATTAAACTTGTGCATCTAAATATGCTTAGTGTGTCTGGAAAGAAGACCTTTTATAATTGTATGTGATTCACTTATGTCGACGAGCGGTTTGTAACTTTAGGGATGGTAAAATTGTTAAACCCTTTAAAGGATTAGTTCACTTTAAAATGAAAATTACCCCATGATTTACTCACCCTCAAGCCATCCTAGGTGTATATGACTTTCTTCTTTCAGATAAATACAGTTGGGTTATATTAATAGCTCGAAAAAAAAGTTCATCCATCATAAACGTACTCCGGCGGGTTAATAAAGGCCTTCTGAAGCGAAGCGATGCATTTGTGTAAGAAAACTATATTTAACACATTATAAAGTAAAATAATTAGCTTCCGGCAGACCGCCTTCTGTATTCAATTTATGAAAAAAGCATAACTGACATTGCGTCAGTTACACTTGTTTCGTAAGTTGAATATGGAAGGCGTAGGATGTAGCGTAAGCATTTTGAACTGCAAGAGGCTTGGGAGTATCAGGGTGATTATTAATATAACTCTCATGTTTATGCTACAAACCTGTATGAGTTTCTTTCGTTTGTTGAACACAAAAGAAGATATTTTAAAGTATGTTAATCAAACATTTGACGGTAGCCATTCACTTCCAAAGCAGAAAAAAAAAAAAAAAATACTATGGAAGAGAATGGCTACCGTCAACTGTTTGACAACATTTTTGGGTGACCTATCTCTTTAAATGTATGTAGTAAAGACAAAGCTTGTGCTGCTCCTGGATGTGTGTGAAGCACGTGCTGCTGCAAAATATACATTCAAAGCATCCTGATGTTGAGACATTGGCTGAGGTTTATTTTTAACAGTCCATCAAATTATTTCAGCCTGACCTTAATAGTTAGCACATTTCAGCGTGGGTTGTTTAGTGAACCTGTCAATGTAAAGTGCAGGCTGTGCAAAGAGGTTGTTTACTGAAGAATGGGGCAGTGCAAACAATATTTGGACTATGTTTGGAACGCAGCAAAGCACTGTTGCTCATTTTACATGCGAAGATGGTGTTTGTATCAGTGAGGTCTATAATACCTGGAGAAAGCTATTCCAATTCCTCTCAAAGATGCAAAACTATTTTAAATCTGGCAACTTTATTTATTTAAATGGTTATTAAAGACTTGGGTACTGGTAATCATCACAATTGAAATTTATTTTTCATATATATTGGCAGAGGACAAAGCTATGGTTTTTTAGATGGTTTAAAACATTAAATCATAAAGGTACAGCAACGACAGCAACTAAAAAGTTAAATTCTAAGGGGCAGTGAGAAGTTAGAAAATCGGGAGCTCATGAAAAAAAATTGCATGATGAAAATGTATGATATGAACAGGACGTCTGGTCGGAACAAACCTTTTTTTTGTCACATTAGCTTTCAGGAAGGTTTGCAATGGAAAGATTTGTCAACATTGATAAAGCTTTACATCTGATTCAGCACTGACTCCATGAAGTCTTTAAATAATAACCGTCTGTCTTATTTGACAGAGAGATTGATTACTCATTGGGCCAGTGTTATATATAACAGCTGTCAGAGCAAAACATGACATATTGACCAAATGTACAGTTGATTTTTGCCTATAGAAGCGGTTTAGATTATGACCGTGCGGCATTTTAAGGGTTTGTTGCCGCTTAACTGTATAAGAGTGACAAATGGTACGCACTATCCCTAAAGACATTAACAGTAATGGCCTTATTCATTGCAAACCATTGCAATTACAGAGTGCTTCTGGCAGGCCTCGCTCTCTCTCTTTCTTTTTTCTGTCCTTTTTACTTTCAGTTTCATCATTCTCTCTCTCCCATCTCTTTATGCTGCCATACTAACCATAAACCCAAACTGCATCAGTTACTGACATCACATCACATAGCAGACCAGACTGTTACTCATAAACAGACCTTACTTTTCACGTGTTAACAGCCCAATTGCATGTCAGCAAGATGTTAATTCAACATGTTAAATAGTGATAATACATGATTAAAAGTCAAAATGAAAGAAAGACGAAATATTATTGCAAAGACAACTATCAAAAATACATCCTCACTGTGCATGTGCATCGCATAGCCTATTTGTATATGTAAAGCTGATCTCAGATTACCCACAAGCCCACACTAACCCTGAATGCACCCGGATTTCTGAGAAAAATTAGCACCACAAACAGTTCCAGCCTTCATGTAAACACATCTGCAGCCACTTGAGTCGTCTGGTTGGCCTCTAATGAAGCCCTGGCACTGGACATTTTCCCTCCGTGTTTCTCTCTCTCTCTCTCTCTCTCTCTCGCTCTTACTTTCTCCCTCTCTTTCACCTTGTGATGGGTTGCCTAGCAGAGGAGGGTTAACTAAGCAATGCCATCTGGCCTGCAAAACAGGTGCCTGCTGGTCATGTCTTCACCTGCAAAAACCTGCCAAACCTGTGAAGTCTGCGTCACCTTGATGATACATGGCCCGAATGGCTGTTTGTCTGCTGTATGCAACCCACGGTCTGACAGTCTGCATGGGTAATGAAGCGAGCGGTACATCGCTGATAACCGTGTAAGTGATTCCGTACTCAACACAACCTCAAATATGGTGTTTTTGCAGATACGGTTGCACCCTAGGACTTTGTGTGTGGCTGGCATTGTTCAGCATTGGTTTTATTAGTAGAAAACTGCACCCTGTAGGTTCAGTTGTTTTAGAAATGGTCTGTGCATGTCTCAGGTGACCTCTTGTGGACCTTTTACAGGGTAAATTCTTCCATTTTCTCTGTGAATGTAATGGTAGTTTGTTTTGTGTTTGGCTTCGGTCTGCCAGGTGAGAATCCCCTCAGAGCGTTGAGACTGACAAATGAATGTGTGCAGCCCACACATTTGAAGTATAAACCCCATGATGACACAAGTGAGAAGAATTAGATTGTAAGAAATGCATTCTAAATAAAAGAAAAAAAGCATATATATTAAATTCAAACCATTTTATAAAACGCCAAGTAACAAAAAAACAGAAGCCAGAGTTCTGAATCTATCTATCTATCTATCTATCTATCTATCTACCTATCTACCTACAATGTAAACCCGAATAAGTTGGCAAAACTCAAAAAAATTGAGGCAATCAGTTACATAAAAAATTTTAAGTTAAGAAATTCAAAGTTTAAGTAAGTAGAACTGGCAGACTTTTATTTTGGTACTCAAACATTGTAATTGTTCTTATATTGAAATATTTGAGTAAACTAATTCATACATTTAACTCAAAATTGTCATGTATTCTCAACATAAACCTTTTTATTAGTAGAAACTTAGCTAGCTATAACTACATATATGCAGAAAATGCTAACTTGCTAATTTGCTAACATGTTAGCAATAACATGGTATAGCACTTGCTGAATGAGTACAGCAATATAAAACATTTAACATACTGCTCTCAAACCAAACCTCATGCTCCACTTGTCACCATGATGGTAACTCTACAAAAACCCATATTAACAGAACCTCTTCTAAATTAGCATAACAAAACAATAGTAACTACTAAATCTCCCACTTAACATTAATCTTGCACAAAAAACATATGTTATATATATTACATATGACACAGATAAATAGATGATGGACAGATGGATGGATAGATAAGAAGGTAAATTTAGTAGATATGAAAATAAGCAGGCATAGATGAAAGGAGGAAGAGTGGAGAGTATGAAAAGTTAAAAATGAGAGAAGATGCATGTCATTTATTCATTGCATTTCTGAACAGTGGTTATGCTGAATAAAAGAGAAACAGCTTCCCTGCACAGGAAGAGCCTGGAATGCCAGGAGGGGAACGTTTAAGTCTGAGTAAGTGTGTACTGTGTACGTGTGTGTCCGCAGGCATTAGCTTTGAATTCAGCCCACTCAGCATTTCTTTGTCTAACTTTATAATCAGCCCCAGAAGGGGTTTTGGAAATTCTGTTGAGATTTCTGTATGTTTCCCTTGAATGCAAGCAAAATTAGAGTAATTCATTCACAAAATACATGTTTAAGAATATACAGGTTAGTGAGATCAATTTCTTGTTTCCTGCATAGTTTTCTACATTAACAGGCAGAGTGTCCGCACCAATCTATTTAAATCCCTCACAAAGCAGAGAAACATCAAATACCTCTTATTTCATCCCCATTTGCTTATTAATATGCCTTCAATAAACATAAACATTTTTTAACAACCATAAATAAGAATTCAGATCTGTAATTTAAAATATAACATTTAGCATTCATTCCAAGCTCCCCAGAATGAGTCACCCTGAAATTTAATAGGGAGTCAGAGAACATTTGGTTTGGAGCATTTGCTTGGTCCAGTGTAAGACTCTAGCTTGTAATGTGATTAAATTTAGTGTGACTGCTGTCAGACACTGGGTGTCAGACACACTGAGGTGACTCATTGTGTCTGTAGGTTAGAAAGAGGCTCATTGGCAGCTCTGAACTTCCTGTGCGTTGGAAACCCAATGCTTCATTTTCTGAAACATCAAAGTAAAATCTTATATTTCTTCCATTTTTAAGCCTGATCATTACTGGATAATCTACTTCTATATTAATCAGTCTTTTAACTTATTTTTCTGTTATGATGAGATTCAAAAACTCAAAAAACACTCCATTCAAGTGTATAGTTTTGACCTCTGATGGTTAGGACTCCTATACAATGAACAATGAGAAATCAGTAGGTTGGCATTTATTATTATTGCTCCTTCCAGGTAGCATCTACATTTAGATGTTTTGAAAGTCCTGACCTCTCTTAGCACTTAACTTTAGCATAAACATGAACAGACAGATTTCACCCTCAGTGTTTGCAGTGACTTACAAAGCAGCATATCAAGCCCTTGGTGTCTGAGAGGCCGTGGCTTTGTGACATCTTTATCAAAAGTGAACTGAACTGACAGAAAGAAAAGGTCAAAAGTGGGCTACAGGAGCGTAGAGAGAGATTTCATTGGGGGAAAAATGGTATTTGCCGGTAAAAGCTCTGGTAAGCATTCTCTCTGCATGTAGAAAGGCATGCTGCTCATTTGTATGTTCTATAAGTAAGGGATCATGTACAGCCACTCTCTGCTTCATATTGGGGGTTCTCATCACCCTGCTGGGCTTTATTTTACGATATTGGCTGACTGACTGTACATTATCCCACTAATTATTCTGGTACCTAGAAAATACATGGACATGGAATATTCATTTCAGTTGAAATTGTTTGTAATGTGAGGAAATGTGATTACGGAATGCTACGAGAGACATTTACATTCTGGCAGTTAATTATTTTAATGTAAGGGCCAATAACTGATAAATATTGCAATTATATACTATTTTGTTGAATAAATTAAAAAAAAAAACTAAAAATCATTCACTTTAAAATGTCACAACATAATATGGTACAGTATGAAAATGTGATATTTGACACCCCAATAAGTTTTCATTTGTTAACATTAGTTAACTAGGCCTACATTAGTTAATATGACATAACAATGAAAAAAAATTCTTCAACATTTATTAATCTTAGTTAAAGTTAATTTCATCTTGTACATATACATTATTAAAATCAAAAGTTGTATCTGTTAGCATTATTTAATGGACCTGCACTAACATGACTAAACAATGCTGGTCAGGTCAATGAAATTGCAAGTAATATATATTTTTTGCATGATTAACAGTTATATTACTGTGTAACATAATTTGTAGTTGTTTAATAAAAGAGAAAAATAAGTAAATAATCAGTTGTTCTGGGTGTTATATTCGTATCACTTCAATTCATGTTCAAGTTCAATAGCATTGAGTATTGTAGCCAATCACAATCATTTGTTAAAAATAATGATCAATCTGAGGTGTGTAGGAATCTGCTCAGTAGGTCATGATACATTTAATTTCTTTAAGTCATGACATAAAATATTCTTACATACTGTCAGCAGCAGATTTAAAAGGAGTCATTCATCTGCATTTATCCTTGCTATTTTTTTCTGTACCTCATTATCAGCTTCAGTGAGTTGTCACAGATAATGTAATATTCAAAGAGGTTTAGATGGTGTTTTTTGCATTCAGTTGCAGCCCTGCTGACCATCACCATCTGTACTGTCAGGAACATGCGATTGATAGCAACAACTAGAGAATAGTAGTGACACAACTGCTCTTATCATATGAACCAAATACATCTCTTCCAGAACAAATCACATGATGCTGCATGGCGCGTTGTGCTGCTAAATTTGTTTGTATGTTGCATGTTCTGGCTGTAGCCTGAAGTCTCGTGGTTTCATACTCTATGGTTATTGCATTATATGCTCGGAGGATTCCCGGCTCTCATTAGGAGAGATAGATGATCTGAAGGAAAAAAGACATGTAGCGAAAATCTCATGCATGCATAAACATAACTCCCGAAACAAATGAGCTTTTGCGCTATATTACACTGGTGACTTTATAAAATATTTACAGACCTGAAATGTTGTTTGTTTCACTCGCTGTCTGTCAACGTATAGAGCCTAGAGGAGGCGTGTTTTTTTATTAAAAACAGTAGTGCACGACGCACCTCGACAAGATGCTGAAATATTGAGGAATATATAATTAAATGTTATTTACAAAGCTGGTCATGTCTCAGTATGTAGAGGAGCATCACAAATCCCCCTCCTGTGAGTGTATTATGAAAAATTCAATTATGCTCACGACTCCTCTGAGCTTGAAATGAAAAAAGGAGAAAGTATGAAGCATTAAAACGAGATGACAAAAGTTCATTTCACCTAATCACTTAATCGGCTGCATCTGCTTTATTAATTTAGCACTGAGCCTCAAGACTCACTAATTAACATGAATCTTGTATGTTACCTTATTTGCAGCTTCTCTGTCCTGTCTGGGGGAGCATAAAAAGAGCAGCACAGAGCTGAGCAAAGAATTGGTGGGTTTCTTGGGTTGTGTGGAGCAGTAATTGGCTTGAATGTCTCAATGCTGCAATCAGACAAATGGGCTTTAAAACTAGATGCCCTTCAAAACTAAGTGGAAACTGAACTCTTGAGAGCAGTGGTCAAAACAAAGCCTTACATAATTAGCAATTTACCAACATTACTCAGCTTTAGAGATAGAAATTGTGCTGGCTGCATACTGTTCATACGAGGGCTGGGCAAAAAAATATTGATTTCTTGATTTTAATCGATTCTCATTTTTACGAACCGATATCGATTCATAAATCCCAAGAATCGATTAGTCTAGTCTGTTTTCAGTTGATGAATGAACAGAACATGTAGCGCGCCTCCCATCCAGTAAGTCGCAATAATCTTTGTGCTTTGTTACTTTTGATATGAAGCAAAATCTCAGATTTCAAATGACGTCCATCTTTTTATGAGATTCAAAAAAGAAAATACCGTTTTGGCGCTGTTTAATGTGACGTGACAGATCGCTGTAGCACCTCAGTTAAACAGAAGCGGCAGCACTGAGCGCATGTGAACATCCTCTCCTCCACTTTAATACCAGTTACAGCGCGAAATAAACATGACTAAACATCTGAAGGTATGTTAAAATATACAGTACAACTTACCGAAATCTGTATCATGTCTCTAATAGCTCAATCAGTGTTTCAACCTCGGAAAGATGTCAATAAAACAGCTTGTAAACAATGTCTTTACAATTATAAATAGCCTAAGTTAATTTTAACAATATTATAGTAATGTAGTACCAACTGACTCCCATGTGTAGTTTACAGCATTAATTGAGAGATTTTTTTCCTCTGGAAAATTTGCATGTACTGTATCTGATATACTACATCCAAAATAATCGGAATCGAGTCGGATCGAAATCACAATCGAATCGAATCACAATTAAGTGAATAGAAATCGAACTGAATCTTGAAAATTGTGTCAATACCCAGCCCTAGTTCATACCCAATGTGTTTCTTCATTTTTCATAATGTAGTGAGAAACAAGAAGATGTTTTAACTCAATATTAGCTCAAAATAAAGCTCTGGCTGTGGCAGCTGTATGTGCACCTGCTTGGCAAAGCTTTTACTCAGAGTAATGGACAAATTTGGTTTCTGAAGTTTTTTTTATTTTTTAAAAATTTAGTCTTAATCCTGTGTCAAATGTACTTTTTAGTTTTTGTCTTATTTAGTCAACCTTGTCATGTTTTTTAGTCAAGTTTTAGTTGACTAAGGGGCGGTTTCCCGGACAGGGTTTAAATTAAGCCAAGAATAGGCCTTAATCCAGAATAGTAAATCGTGGTTTAAAAAATGGCTTTCTGAAACACAGATTAAGTACAGATTACTAAAACCCGGACTATAGAGTCCTGAATTAAATTAAGCCAAATTAATTTAAAACCAACTGTGCAAATCTGAATTAGCAGGAGAGAGGTTGCCTGTAAAACATGGAATGAACCAAGAAAAGCTTAAAATTGCATGGAACTCAGAAGCAAATCCAAGGAAAACAATGGCAGCAAAAAAGACTCCTATATAAAAACTTAACTAAACAAGAGCCATTTCTTTTAAAGCAAGCAAAATACATCAGCTGTGAAAAAAAAAGAAAAAAAAAGAAAAAAAGAAATGCCTAGAAATCTGTTTGTAATGAATTCTGTTTAAATAGATGAATTCTATATATATAATAATCCTGTGATTATTACTGCTTTTGTTTTGTCCTTTACATAGCAACAAACTAAACATAACTATTTACACATGTGATAATTGGTGTTGGCAGTCTAGAAATGATACTGGTTTGATCCAAAGCACTATCATAGTGGTTGCTTCATTACAAAAAAAGAAAAAAAAAGGCAATTCTTGTTAGCAGGTCCTCAACCTAAGCACAAGCTCAACACTTCACCACAACGGTAATCTCCAAAAAACACTAACATAACAAAAACTTTTACATATTAGAACATTAAACAGTAAGAAGTCTCTCACTATTCTCATCTTTTTTAAAAAAAAAAAAAAGCATAAAATAACACTTTTTCAACATTTACTCTCCCAATTCAGCCCGGTGGGTTACTTGACTGAAACATATTATTTCAAAATGAAAACATCAAGTGAGTTCTAGTAACCATTTCAAGTCAATTTAACATGAAGCAATCACATTTGAACTAGAAACAATGGTGTTAAATCAAAATAAATTGTTTTAAAATAAAGTGAACAGCATAAAATATATATATATATATATATATATATATATATAGATATGTACATATATATATATATATATATATATACACACTGAACAAAATTATAAATGCAACACTTTTGTTTTTGCCCCTATTTTTCATGAGCTGAACTCAAAGATCTAAGACTTTTTTTTTTTCTATGTACGCAAAAGGCCTGTTTCTCTCAAATATTGTTCACAAATCTGTCTAAATCTGTGTTAGTGAGCACTTCTCCTTTGCCGAGATAATCCATCCACCTCACAGGTGTGGCATATCAAGATGCTGATTAGACAGCGTGATTATTGCACAGGTGTGCCTTAGGCTGGCCACAATAAAAGGCCACTCTAAAATGTGCAGGTTTACTGTATTGGTGGGGTCTGGGGGGGGTCCGAAAACCAGTCAGTATCTGGTGTGACCACCATTTCCCTCACACAGTGCAACACATCTCCTTCGCATAGAATTGATCAGGTTGTTGATTGTGGCCTGTGGAATGTTGGTCCACTCCTCTTCAATGGCTGTGCAAAGTTGCTGGATATCGGCAGGAACTGGAACACACTGTTGTATATGCCGATCCAGAGCATCCCAAACATGCTCAATGGGTGACATGTCCGGTGAGTATGCTGGCCATGCAAGAACTGTTTTCAGCTTCCAGGAATTGTGTACAGATCCTTGCAACATGGGGCCGTGCATTATCATGCTGCAACACAAGGTGATGGTTGTGGATGCATGGCACAACAATGGGCCTCAGGATCTCATCACGGTATCTCTGTGCATTCAAAATGCCATCAATGAAATGCACCTGTGTTCGTTGTCCATAACATACACCTGCCCATACCATAACCCCACCGCCATCATGGGCCACTCGATCCACAACGTTGACATCAGCAAACCGCTCACTCACATGACGCCATACACGCTGTCTGCCATCTGCCCTGTACAGTGAAAACCGGGATTCATCCGTGAAGAGAACATCTCTCCAAAGTGCCAGACGCCATCGAATGTGAGCATTTGCCCACTCAAGTCGGTTACGACGTCGAACTGCAGTCAGGTCGAGACCCCGATGAGGACGACGACCATCTCTTCCCTGAGATGGTTTCTGACAGTTTGTGCAGAAATTCTTTGGTTATGCAAACCGATTGTTGCAGCAGCTGTCCGGGTGGCTGGTCTCAGACGATCTTGGAGGTGAAGATGCTGGATATGGAGGTCCTGGGCGCCTTTGGAGACGGCTTATGGTAGAGAAATGAACATTCAATTCACGGGCAACAGCTCTGGTGGACATTCCTGCAGTCAGCATGTCAATTGCACACTACCTCAAAACTTGCGACATCTGTGGCATTGTGCTGTGTGATAAAACTGCACATTTTAGAGTTGCCTTTTATTGTGGCCAGCCTAAGGCACACCTGTGCAATAATCATGCTGTCTAATCAGCATCTTGATATGCCACACCTGTGAGGTGGTTGGATTATTTCGGCAAAGGAGAAGTGCTCACTAACACAGATTTAGACAGATTTGTGAACAACATTTGAGAAAAATAGGCCTTTTGTGTACATAGAAAAAGTCTTAGATCTTTGAGTTCAGCTCATGAAAAATGGGGGCAAAAACAAAAGTGTTGCGTTTATAATTTTGTTCAGTGTATTTACAGTGTATGTCAATATCGATATATATCAAAGTAATACATGTGTCTTCTTTGAAACACAATGTTAATCTGAAGTCAAACCTGTCTACTGGCAGACTAAGTCTAAGATTATTTTAAATCATGACAGAGAAAGCAGATTTCTGTTAATCTGGTTTAAAGGGCCATTTTATTCTAGGACTAGGCTTAATCTCTGTCCGGGAAATCGCCCCATAATGTCTGGCTATTTTAGTAGTTTTTTTCAGTCAATGAAAACTTGACTCACATTATTTTCATGCTGCATTATGGTTAAATTGATAACCATGATTATTTTGTGCAAAATTATAATCGCTACGATTGTTGTCATTTGAGAATTTTTTTTTATTATTATTGCTCTTGCAGCTATAAGCACAAACCAAGAGAATGTCATATGCATGGTTTATTTTACCTCATCTAGTGTACTGATTTATTATAGGCTATTTGTCAAATAAACTAACACACTCTATACATAATGAAAACTGGTAAAACAAGAAACTTCTCTCAATAAGAAAACAAAAACAGTCAACAAAAACAGTATTTTTTAATGCTTTTCTATTAAAACAACAGAACCCAAAAGACTAACCGCAATTGTGTAAGTGCATTTATTCAGTAACGACAAAAGGAAACAATATAGTCTAGTTCCATGTTTGGATTTATTACAGTTCATCACTGATAACGTTTGATCTAGGGCTGAACGATTAATCGAAATCGAATCACAATTAGCTAATCGCAAAAGGCTGCGACGTGGATGCGATATGAAAACTATGCAGTGAGTCTGTCCCAGAGCAAAAGCATAACTGCACCCTTTGAGTGTCAGTCTTCAATTGATTGAGCGCACCAAATGAAATCTATCACGAAAAACTTGACCAAAAACACTTTGTTTTTGTTAGGGAATAAAAGAGGAGACAACAATTTACAGACTGATGTTAAGGTGCTACGAACGTTCATGCTTGAGGTTGCCAGATTTCAGCAATTTAAATCCCCCAATCAGAGCTTTTCTGTTCAAAGAACACGTTTTCTACCTGGTGTTTTACTTTATCTTTGCAATCTGGGAACCATGCGCACATGCTCTCTCTACACTGCGGAAGAAGCGCGGATGACCTGAAAACACAAACAAGTAAGTTTAACCTGCAGTTTAGCGATCTCCAATCTCCATTTGAGATTTTTTGCTTATTTGAAAGTGTCATTCAGTTGGTCTGTGTTCTGTCACGACTCACAAGCCACTTCCTGCGGCTGAATCTGCGATCAAACCTTCACAGTGATGAACTGCAATAAAAAACATGGATCTCGACTATAGCCTAAGCCTATTGATTGTGATTGTGGTTGCTGAAAAACTGCACTCATGCAACCTCTGTATGACAAGTCTTTTTTGCTGTTGATTTAATAGAAAAACAAGTTGGATTTATTGGATTACTAGGAATTTCACTTTTATAATTTTTGAGAGAAGTTTATTGTTTTTACTAGTAGGCCTATATGATAAATAGCCTATAATAAACCACAAAACTAGATGAGGTAAAATAAACCATGCCTACGGGTTGGCATTCTCTTAATAATAATAATAATTCCTTACATTTATATAGCGCTTTTCTGGGTACTCAAAGTGCTTTACATATGGAAGGGGGAATCTCCTCAGCCACCACCAATGTGCAGCATCCACCTGGATGATGTGACGGCAGCTATTGGTGGAAAGGAGACAGAGTGATGAAGCCAATCAGTATATGAGGATGATTAGGAAGCCATGATGGACAGAGGCCAATGGGCAAATATGGCCAGGATGTCAGGGTTACACCCCTACTCTTTTCAAAGGACATCCTGGGATTTTTAATGACCACAGAGAGTCAGGACCTCTGTTTAACGTCTCATCCGAAGGATGGTGCTTTTTGACAGTATAGTGTCCCCATCACTATACTGGGGTGTTAGGACCCACACAGACCACAGAGTTAGCACCCCCTGCTGGCCTCACTAACACCTCTTCCAGCAGCAACCTAGTTTTCCCAGGAGGCATCCCATCCAGGTACTAACCAGCCTCAGCCTTGCTTAGCTTAAGTGGGCAACCAGTCTTGGGCTACAGGGTTATATGGCTTGATTTGTGCTACCAGGTGAAAGTGCAATAATTTTAATGAAATGTAAAAATACATTTCTCAAATAACAACAATAGTTATGATTTTAATTTTGAGCAAAATAATCTGGATGATCAGTTTTTCATTGATAAAAACTAGTTGACAAAAAAGCAAAACAAAAAAAAATTAGCTGACAAAATGAACTAATAGAAAGGCACATTGCATCTACAGTTAAATGCATGTTGTACTCCTTTAATTTAGAGTGTGGGCTTCACACAATTGAGAATATTAAGCTGAAGCTTGACTTTACAAAATTAAATCGCAAATCGAATCGCATTCGCAATATCTGTCAGAAAAATCGCAATTAGATATTTTCCCCATATCGTACAGCCCTAGTTTGATCACAGATTTAGTCGCAGCAAACAGTGCAAAAGGTTCTTGAAGGAATACAGACTGATTGAACGTCACTTTCATTTAAGTAGAATTTCTCAGTGGAGATATCTAAACTACAGCTTACTTGTTTGTCTGTTTTCAGATCATTGGCAGCACTTCCACAGTGTAGAGACTGCATGTGTGTATGGTTGCGAGATTGCAAAGATTAAGTAAAACACTGAGCAGAAAATGTATCCTTTTATCTAAAAAGCTCTGATTGCGGGATTTAAGCTCATGATGTCTGGCAACCGCAAGCATGAAAGCTTGTAGTAGAGGCTTGTGCAGCAGTAATATTTTGTCTATTCTCTTTTTTCGACAAAACAAAAAGAGTTTTTGGTAAAGTTTTTTCTAACTACATTTTAGTCGTCTTTTTTTGTCAATGATATTGCATGTTAATATAGTCACTGTTATCATTTATTGCCCTTGGTGTCATCTTGTCTCGTCTAGTCATGGAAAAAGGTCGTCGACGAACATTTTTCGTCTTACTTTTCGTTAATGAAATAAACATTAGTTCTGTTATACATTTACTCGACCTGCTCTTATTAATTTCTAGTCCTTAAGACTTTAAAAAAAAAAAAAAAAAGTAAATTAAAATAAAAAAATAGGGCCCGAAGGGAGCATGAGCTGAGTTACACTGACTTTGATTTCTTCTGGAGTTTTTATGTAGTGCTTCTGTTTACAGCAAAGACATGATCAGTCCTCTCTTGGGAAGAGCAGAGCCGTTCTCATCAGGGCACTTCTAATCCAAGGTCTAATGGCTTTATACGAAATCAATTAAGCCTGGGTCAGTGTAATTTCAGATTCAGCTGGCAACAGAGTGAACTGAAACTTGGCTCATTAATTGAAAATTAACTGGTATTTTTCAAGGATGATTTTAATAGCTCATGAATAAAACTGACAGATAAATAAAACAAATAATGACTCCCGCTGCTCCTGTCTATCGTTCTATGTCTATCTATCTATCTATCTATCTATCTATTTCTCTATCTATCATATGTCATTCTATCATTAAAATGAATTGTTATAAAATTCATATAACTGTAATTAACTAGAAAATCATATTTTGTTTGCTTCAAGACAAGTTTTGAATAATTGTTTGACAAAGCAAAAAAAAAAAAAACTGCCTGTCATTTATTATGTATGATACTTTTTCTTTTCAGCAAAACTAGAATCTTAAACATATTCTTTAATTGGTCATCCGGGAATCCAGATTCAGTTTTTCTTCAGTTTCTGAGATGATTCTTGAGTCATATAACCCCTTTGATTTATTCTCAAAGAGTTGTTCGTAGTAAAATCAGAACTGTGGTGTCTTCCTTGAGTGGGGGAGGTGAAGGCTGGGGGAAGGTGGTCATTGTCAGCAGCTATGAAGCAGCTGATGATATGAGACATGTTTTTATTGTCATTGCCCTTTATGGCCCAGTGGATCTGTCTGAGACTAATGGTTAAGGATGTAAGCCTTCAAAACTATGGTGGTAGGTTCAGTCGAGGTAGGGGGGAGAGCCCAGGAACTGCAGAGATGCTGAAATCCTGTTCAGTAATCCTGTTCTTGGCAAGTGTCACGCAGTGGATCTTTGAGGGGTTTTACAGGATGTTCAGCTCTTGGAGGCACTGCATGTGTGGCAGTGTTTTATCTTACACTTTCATCTCTGAAGTAAATTAGAAACTGTACATTAGCACACCCTCTCAAAAATCCTTCTGCCAGTTAGAATTTCCTTTTCCCATTTTCTGTTTGGTACTTTTATTCATAGGGATGGTGAGACAAACAAATATAAACACAAAAATGTTTGTTCTTCCCTTAAATATAGGATCTGTTTTAGACTCGTACTGCACTTTCTAGATCCACATGGTAAATACTTAACATTCAGCCTTGACATTTAAAATTTATTCAGATGCTAAATCATGAAAGATGATGGTTTTTACTATGTGATTATATATACTGAATATATATTGTTATGCTCTCCAGATACATCATCATAAATAATTCTATGCATGCCATCACTCTTGCTTGACTTCCATCATCCATTCAGTTCCATATGGTTACTGCTGCATGCACTCATTGTGTTTTCTGATTTATATGGACAGACTCATGCTCAGATGTGGAAAGCCTCACTACCGCAGAGCTCTGATTCTCTGTGTCTTTTCCAGTGCTTTTCTTTCAAGAGATTGCATTTGTTTTGTAAATGATTTTGGAATGTGACATGAATGCAATCAGCTTTTAAATTGCTTAAGTGGAATTATGTGCAGAAGCGTGTGTGTTCACATACACAGTATTTGTTTATGTTTTTCATAGGTAATTTCATATATATATGTAAGCAATAAGGTACGAGGGGCTGTGCTGTATCGTGAATAAGTCATGGCTGAAGGGTATTGTTTGGCACAAAGCGAAGCGGAGTACCTTATTGCTTTTATATAACGGTTACCACACAATACAAATATTAACACTCAAAGGTTGGCTGGTCGCGCTGGCGATACCACCTCGTTTTTTTTTCTTGCCAGTGTGAAAGAGACTAAAAATACTCCGGCAATTTTGGACGTACAAATAAGAGTTATGTATCATTAAAAACTGTGAAATGTCTTCTTTTATTTGTATATACTCACAGTAAAAACAAAATGTTGTGCTTTTTGCAAAATAAAGAAAACAAACATGATGCGTGAGCCGCAGTCTCTCTCTGAATGAAGTCCAATCTGATACTCCCACAAAATGAACTGTAACTTAGTGAATACTTATCACACAAAATTGAGACTTATGTCTAAAGAAACATTGAAATGTCAGGTTTTAAATCATGTAAGTCAAATCGAAAACTAATATTCTCTGTTTATGTAATCTGTTTGAAAAGAGAGTGATGCCTGCCGTTCACGATTCAGCTCATTATCCGCTAATGCGGCCACGCCCGCGGACTGCACGCACTATTCAAACCCAAATTCTGAAGCGATCAGTGCAACAGAGATTGAACGCCCACGTCAGCTCGGAAAAAATGCATCAAGCTTAGTGAGTTTCATGTACTTTTCATTGTTTTGAGATGCGGTGAAGAATAATTCTAAAAGGATTTACCTCAGTGGAAGAGCTGGTTTCACTTTCATTTCGAGGTTCAACTTTATCAAGCTAATGATTGTGAAAGGTAAGTTTTTTTTCTTTCTAATTGCGATAGTGCTTGTGAATATTAAACTGCAAAAAGACTGTTTAAATTTGAATCCTGCAAGTTTTGTGTCTCAGTGTGGATTAATGGGCAGATCGACATGCGGTTTTGTTTACTACACATAACTTACATTAGTAAATTGCCATGGCTGTTCCCAAACTATATTGCTATACTGAGATGAGTGAAATCGCCTGAAATACATAATAAATACTGAAATAAAATGTGTTAGCAATGTATTTCACTGCACATTAACATTTAGGCTCTATAATATAACAAATATATGAAGTGTCATAGAGATAACATGAATTTTTAGATGCTTTGCATCACAGAAATGCATTATATTTTAAAGTATATTAAAATAGAAAACCATTATTTTAAATTGTAATAATATTTCACAGTATTGCTGTTTTTTTTCCTGTATTTTTGATCAAATAAACATAGGATTGATGAGCATGAGACGTCTTTCAAAAACATTATAAATTGTAATGTGTCCAGTCTTTTGACTGGCACTGTCATTTAAAATATAGGTCTATACAAAATTTTCTTCACATGATGTGCAATAATACGTGTTTTCTGTTAAGAGTGGACATTATATTAATGTTACAATAGCTGATATATAGCTCACAGAGGGTTTTTTTCTTTTATCTCACAGATTTGAAAATCATAGTGACCAGATATTGGTCCATATTGGACCTCATGAATATGATACTGAGATCACTGACTGGAAGCAGGAAAGTTTTTTTTTTTTTCTTCTTCTTCTTTTTTCCTCAATGGCAGAAACACCAAATGCCAGGTATGTGGTGATCACATATATCTTTGAACAGGATTTATTTCCAGGTATAACTGTGTACTCAAAATGTGTATTCGACTCTCATTTATATAGTTAACTATATTTTAAATAAATTTCAAACAAAAAATGATAAATGTCTTTTGTCATTGCATTCCTTCTTAGTTGACTCAGTCACATTCCTGACCTAATGGCTCATTATGTGGCTCATTAGGGGCAGGGTCCTAATCTCCTCAGGTGTGATTCACAGCATTATTCATGAAGATTCACACCTCTCCGCATACGGGCTCCCTAAACAAAAAGTGTCTTAGAAATATAAAATCAATATATTGTTTTTTGTGTCAGAGTACGCAGAATGTTTTTTACATCATAGTGAAGCAAAAACTAGACTAAAATATACAGTTCCCAAAAGTCTTGTGAAAAAATATTTAGTTTATCTTTTGAGGCCGTATTTCAGTGACTTATTTATTTTTATTTTTTTTCAAAAACCACGCATATACGTAATTCTCTCCAAAATACAAACATGTACATACTTTTTGCTCACATATTATTGTAGTCTAGTTTGTGCTGAATACAGTTTAAAGAGACTTTTGTCATTAATATGTTATAAACAACTGAAAAAAACACAAATGTCAGGGCATGTCAAAACTTCTCCAGGGCCCCAAATTAGCCTCAGAGCGTTAAAGCCAGAAATATGTATCAGTGCAACTTTCATGAAGTAAACTTTTTCTAAAAGCCTTCCTTCTGCCGGATAAAATAGTCCCTGACCGTGAACAGCAACAGAAGTTACATTTTCACGCCATTAGATGACGGCAAAGACTGTCTTTATGAGTGTGTCAGTCAGTAGCGAAGACTTTTATATTGAAAAGACTGAATTGTTTTAAAAACGGAACAAGACGCAACTGACAAATGCTTTGACTAGCGCTGTTAGTCACATGAAAACCCCTTAAATGTTAAAAGGACAAGATAATACATTGGACATTTAAACAGATTTTTTATTAAGAACATAGGACTGACCTGAAGGAAAATGCTAAATCTGAATGCAGGTAATAAACTCACTCACTCAATCTTTTTCTCAAAACACTCTTCTACATAATACAGTAAGCTTCAATGAACAATATCAATTGAGAACATACAGTTTATGTTGCTAAGAGTGGTTGCTAAGGGTGTTGTGTAGTGATACACAGAACCGTTGGGTAAAGCGATCATAGCCGTGTTTTATCGTGAATAAAACACAGCTTTTGACCAATCAGAATCAAAGACAGGAACAAACCGTTTTATAAATATATATATATATATATATATATATATATATATATATACAGTATCTCACAAAAGTGAGTACACCCCTCACATTTCAGCAACCATTTTATTATATGTTCTCAAGGGACAATACTATAGTAAAATGAAAATTGGATATACTTTAGATTAGTGCATGTTTTATAGCAGTACAGATTTACTGTCCTCTGAAAATAACTCAACATACAGCCATTATTGTCTAAATAACTGGCAACAAAAGTGAGTACACCCTAAGTGAACATTTCAAAACTGTGACCAAAGTGTCAATATTTTGTGTGAGCACCATTGTTATTTAGCACTGCCTTAATCCTCCTGGGCATGGAATTCACCAGAGGTGCACAGGTTGTTGCTGGGATCCTCTTCCACTTCTCCATAATGACATCACGGAGCTGCTGTATGCTAGACACATGGCGCTTCTCCACCTTCCGCCCAAGGATGCCCCACAGGTGCTCAATAGGGTTCAGGTCTGAAGACATACTTGGCCACTCCATCACTTTCACCTTCAGCTTCCTCAGCAAGGCAGTTGTCATCTTGGCGGTGTGTTTGGGGTCATTATCATGCCGTTAAGCCCAGTTTCTGAAGGGAGGGCACTCATGCGTCTGTTTTTTGAAGCCAGCTTCTGCACCTGACGCACAGCACGAGGACTCAACTACTTTGATTCAACTTCTTTGGCCTGTTCCGAGTGGAACCCGTCTTGGAAAACCTCTCTCTATGACCCTGGCCACTGTGCTGTAACTCAGTTTCATGGTGTTACTGATCTTCTTATAGCCTAGGCCATCTTTGTGGAGAGCAACAATTCTAATTCTCAAATCCTCAGAGAGTTCTTTGCCATGAGGTGCCATGTTGAACATCCAGTGATCAGTATGAGAGAATTGTACTCAAAGCACCACATTTTAACTGCTCTAATACAAGATCCACACATTTGTATGGTCCTGTCAAGCAGACAAAAACATGAACATGATGAATAGGACGTGGCTTTGCATGGTTAAACAACATACAACTGTTATCACTTAGGGTGTTCTCACTTTTGTTGTCAGCTATTTTGACAATAATGGCTGTATGTTAAGTTATTTTCAGAAGACAGTAAATCTGTACTGCTATACAAGCAGCACATTGACTACTCTAAAATATATACAAGTTTCATTTCTATAGTATTGTCCCTTGAGAAGATATACTAAAATGGTTGCTGAAATGTGAGGGGTGTACTCACTTTTGTGAGATACTGTATATATGGGTCATTATTGCACTATATATAGGGTTGGGCGTTGTTTGAATTTTAGCGATTCTGATTCTGCTGATCGATTCAAAGTTTCGAAGGTAAAAATAAAATTCAAAAGAAAAGTCAAACATTTACAAATCAAACATATTTATTCTGTCTTTTTGCAAAACATTCTGTTGCTGTTGAATATCACAAACAAAAAGAACACTAGCAGTCTAAAGAACACTTACATGAAGGACTTTTGTGTTATTTTTGGTTTTAACAAAAATACCACAGCAAAAACTACACTAATAGATTAATCCTTATTAAAGTTGCCAAAGTTATAAAGTCAAGATCAGTGAGTGATTTTCTCTTTGTCTTTTGTTCTTTGATTAAGATTGATGACTGACAGCAGAAGGCATATTAGGCTGCTGTCACTGTAAAACCGAATATACGGATCCAATATACTGTTACACATGTGTTTTCTTTAGTTTATGTTCACTTAAGACAAAACTGTGTTAACGAGGGTATTTGGCAATTTTGTGTGTATTTGTCCATTCAAGTGCAAGAAGATATGAAAGAGAACTCAATTCAGTATTCACGCACTATGAGATGTGGCTTTTTGTGCTTGCACTTTGGATGTGTTTGGCAGAGAAAACAGTGTGCGAGTGCTAAATTGAGTTCTTTTTGCATCTTTTTGCACTTGAATCTTGTGCTTGAATGGTTTAAAATGGGCACACAGGAGTTGATAACCGCATTCGAAATGCAAGTGTCTTATGAAATCCACGGTTCTTGGAAATTTAAAACCAGTTCTTGATATACAACCCTAACTATATATATATACAGTATATACGAATTTTTCACATGTAATCTTTTCTATAGGGCTGCCCCCAACTAAACAACTAGTAATCATTCATTTAAGCCATTAGTCAACTAATCACATGTTTATAATAATTTAATTACTTATATACTGTGGGAATACTAAACCTTGATGAGCCTTTAATATATATATAGGCATAATATGTAGCCTATTCTGCTCTCATGTGCATGCGTAAAGCTTGCCGCAAAGCACTGGCAAAAGTAATGATTATGAATGTGTCATAAAAAAATAACAAGGAGACATTTTAATTATTTATTAATAAACTAGTGTTTTCCGCGTCAGTGTCTGCTGCAAAGATATAGTATAGTGAACAGTATAGTGAACACGCTTTTAGAGAGAAATGCGTCTTTCATATGGATTACATAATCATATTACGTGTCATGTGGTAAGCGCGTTGTACTTTAGCTTCCACACTCCACACAAACACTTGGATATGTGCCTAATAATAGTGCACATTTATCTAGGTTAACATTAGAGCATGACTTTGCCACTTTCTGTGAAGTTTTTTTTTTTTCTTCTGATATCAACTTTTCTTCATCCTAATCCTTAAAGTCTGTTAATGTTTTAGGTGTTCTCACTCATTTTTAAGTGTATGTTTTTTTTAATTTTTTTTTTTATCCCTCACGTTTTTTAGTTCTTCACTCTTGAGCTGACTTCATTTGAAGCTCTTGAGAAGCATTTCTCTCTCGCTGCATGATGAACAGCATTAATTATCTCTACTGGTGTAAATGCTCGTGCTTGATATTCACTCATAAACTGCAGCACTCAAGTCATAACAACTTATTTTTACTCACATTTGGTTTAAAGTGCAATGACTCACTGAACTGAGAGCGAGGAAGAGAGGATGGGGGGTGGAATTGCCCTCTGTGCCAAATTTCTTATTTTTGCACAGTAACGCTGTGATGCAACCATTCACACGGCTGCCAGCGTGAAGCAAAGACCTTTGTGTTACAGCTGGAGAGACAACCACACACACACTAACACACACACTTTTGGATCAGCACTTGCGCATATGCTCTGGTAAGAGTCCAAAATGAGACAAAGCACTCTCTCTTTCTCGTCTCCATTCATGCTTTTTATTATTTCTCATCATCATCAGCTAGATTATGCTGATGTAACATCTCCAAAAAAGGGTCTTAACTCATTTTAACCCCACTGAACTGTGCAGCCTATGGGCTCCTTGCTTACATTTAATTTATTTTTGGATTGGTTTAAGTGAAGCTCTTCATGATGGGATTTGCTTTCACTGATTTAATGTTGGAGCTTCACTGTCACACTATCCTCAGACGGTGCGCCCACAGTCCATTTGCTGACCGTCTGATGCGTATTGCTCGCTAAACTTACAATCTCTTCCTAAATATAAGTGCTAATGTGTACTAGACCTTTTGCCATTTGCTTTTACAGAAGCCTAGTTAATACATATACAGTATCTATAATGCATCACATATACTTCATATGTGTATTTATATATGTGTGTGGTGTATTTTACCTTATTTGTATACATTTTTTGTTTTTGTTTTTAACCTTTATATATTTATACACATATATCCGATAGGGGTGGGAATCGCAGGGTACCTCACGATACGATAAGATCACGATACCTGGCTCACGATAACGATAATATTGCGATTCTGCGATAATCGATATATTGCTAGACAATCCTATAATGATACATCACGATATCTGTCTAACTATGAAAACAAAATGCCAGTGAAAAGATTAAGTGCAGGTTTTCTCTCTTTATCTGCAAAATGGATAAATCCGATCTCTGGTTCCCGTGCTATATGCAGATTTAATGGAGTTCACATCACCGAAAGCAGCAAATATGAGGTGCATTTTATTGACCATCAGCTAATTTCAAAATCAAAGACCGCAATAGGACAGAGCGGCAACAGCACTGGTAAGGTCTCTTTACTTTTAATGAAGGTAATTGTGTTAAGCGTCTGCGACTTACTTTCACTTTCATATGGGGCAGTTTGCACGTCAGCTTGCTGAAGAGATACTCAGCTGTTCATCTGCGGCGACGCGTGATGCAGAAGCGCTGTCTGACTCTCACACGTTTCAGTTTTAGTATTTTTGGGATAAGTAAAATTTACATATGTGGTTTCAACAAACAGATGCATTTAGACTGATGCATAGACAGCTTTGACTGGAATGCGTCCCAGACCACCTCCTGAAGTGGTTTGAGCGATCGGATTTAAGTCTGTCTGAAATGCGTTTCGGAAGGCATTTAGACCTGGTCTTTTCACGATCGGATAGCTATCCGATCAGAGAAAATGCATGAAGTGACCAGGTGCAAACAGACCCTTTGACGTTCTTCACCGAGCGCTTACACAGATATACACGGGAGCGTTCAAAGCAGGTGTCTATCAGCGGATCCCTAATATATGCTTTCAAATGCTCCCGTCTATATCTAAGCGCTCGGTGAAGAATGTCAATGATGTCTACGTTTGTCACATCAATGGTATAAAAGTGAGACGATATATCACGATGTATCATGATATCGATATTTTGTCCCATCCCTAATATCCGATATAATTTTTGTGATTTTAAAGTCAGTATCTTTGCTATCATAACTTAATTGGCAATTTCTTTAGAATGAAAATCTTTATATCCTTTAGTGGACTGTTCACTGTGACTTTTTACTTTTCAGCATCTCTGTTTTTTTTATTTTAGGGAAGATGCTGATAACTAGGGCAGGGTTTGTGTTGAGCTGCCATTAATATACACAGGGAAAGCGTTTGGACTGACAGAAGAAAGCAGAGAGTGGGTATAATTATTCAGATGAGTATTCACGACTCCTCTTGAAATCAGAAGAGAACTCCTAAACTTCTCTTCAGGCTCCAAGACATCACACTTCAAAAAACACAGGACTTTTTCCCTCAGAGGTTTCACACTCACCGGGGAGATGGATGGGTGGAACACAAACACATGCAAATAAACTTCAAAATAACTGTCCTGTCACTGAAATCACACACACATACACACACACAGTTAGCAGGGGAAATTAACGGTGCAAATTGTAAAAAATGCAAGTGTGATTCAGTATGAAATTAAATGGAGCAGATGACTTCACAATTTTCTCACTGGGGAAACCTACATATTCATGTAGACGTCAAGGGAAAAGAAGAATGTGATTTGGGGAAAATTCTAAATGACATCTTTTTCACCCTTGAACGAAGTTGAAGAAAGGTGATGGTACTCTTTGGGTTGTTCTAAATGAAAGTAACTTCTCTATTTAGAAAGTTGAGGTCAATAAAGGTAAAAAATTTAGACCAGAAAGACTGGTGAACGTTTGCATGGAATTTATTAAATATTAACAGATGGGTAGTGAGCTACAATCATTCATGTTTAGTTGTAGAGAAAAGTTCTTTGGTGTAGGCCCCGTCCTTAGTCCGAATCCTGGGGGATGCAGATTCTGCTGATCCTGTCTGAAGACAAAGGCAGGGGCGGAGCCTACCCCCAATGGATGGACAGGGGCCAACCTGGTAGTGGTGGGGAGGATGGAGGGGAACGTCAGCATTATCAACTGCAAACTTGAAACAGAGAGTTCAGTGCTTATTTACTCCAGGTGTCAAGCAGTGATTGGCCAGACCTATTAGTATGAATGAATGACGTAGCATTAGTCTTCCTGGTATAACTTACAAGCTCTCATTTCCAAATTCATGTTTTCACATTTGTTTGTTTTTACCAAACTTCAAGTTCTAGGGCATAGTAATGATCACTTTGGATTGAAATTGGCCAAAAGATGAGTGGAAAGTGATGCAAACACATTGTCAGTTGCAAACAGAGAAGACTGAGAGAGAGGATGAGAGACCGAGAAAGGGAGGGCCATATCCTTGGCGTTGCTGAATACATAATGTGTTGTTCTAAGCTGGAGAAAATAGCAGCTTCATTGTTTTTAGGGGAATTTGCACTAAATCAGTATTGATTGTAAGTGTTATTATATTATCCTTTTCTTTTTTTCTGGTAATTAAGCTCTGATACAGTTTGCCTGATAATCAGTGTTATTTTAGTATTTAATTATATACTATTAGAGTATTTATTATTATTTTGAATTACCTTTTATTTATTTATTTATTTATTGTTCATGTTAATAAAAACAAAATTTCAATTAACAATATTTTTGTTAATAAAAACAAGACTGATTATAATTATGCAATAAAATCTTTTGGGATTAACATTTAAAAAAGTAAAATTTGGAGGGTTTTTTTGTTTTGTTTTTCGGCTAAATTTTTCTTCACCAGTTAACCACAACCAAGTTTTAAAAAAGGCATACCTGTATAATTAAGTCATACTGAAAACTGGTTGGCATGATTGCTCATTAATACTGAAATATCTTTTGACTTTTTAGGGAATTTCGACTTAAAATAATTTGCATTGGATCACTTGAATCTGTTTTGATTGGTCAGTTAATCAGAGGAGCTTTTGATATATCAGCCACTTGTGGTATTCATGCAATGATTAAAACTGCATGAAAAAACTTTTTTTTTTTTTTTTTTTACATTATATGAATCTGAGTTATGTAAATTTAGTAAGTAAACTGATTTGAATGCCAGTTAAATTTATCATTTGAATTCTTATTTCAGCTGACGGCTTACTACTTAATAGTTGAAGAACTCCTGTATTTGTACCATTTTCTATTTCAGAGACCTCAAAATATCACCTTCTCCTTTCTGAGTGCTCAAATTTTTGCTTACAAAGTCCTTGTTTCCAAGAGATTTTCTCTCCTAGCACAACCCTATATATTCAGTATGGAGTAATGATGTGAGTATTGTCAAATGGCATTGAAGTGGTTGTTTTGCTTTTTGTACCATGTTTGGTAGCACATCAAGCAATTATACGATAATTTACCTGATACATGAAAGGAACATGTTGCATGCATCAGTATCAGGAAGTATTTTTCACTGCAAAATCAGCTGTTCTGTGCACAGATGGCTTATAAAAACCCCGCTCTAAAAAATGCTGGGTTGTTTCAACCCATGTGTGGGTCAAATATGGACAAACCCAACTGTTGGTTTTTAAATTTTTTTAATACAATTTTTAAACCCAATAGTTGTGTTGGTCCACATTTGACCCAAACATAGGTTGAAACGATCCAGCATTTTTAAGATTATAAATATGGATTTTCCTGTGAAATCACATGAATATGCTGTTGAAGAGGTCAGTTAATTTGGGTATTCAAATAAGCCATGGAGAGAAAAGAAAGTCAGTGGGGTTCAGTGTTGTTTTGGACTGTGTCGTCTTTTGCTTTCCGCAGATGAAAGTTAAACTTGTTTGGAACAATATGAGAGTGAGTAAATGATGACAGAATTTTAATTTTCGGGTGAACTAATGTTAATGTGTTTTTCAGGATAGCCAAAAGGCACATCTGGCAGTGTACAGACATGTCAAGTCTATGTTCGGACTTCGGACGCATGTTCTGAAACTATAAAAAGAATTAATGGATGATTTAAAACAGCTTTAGGAAATTTTTATGAGTCAAGACTTTTGCGACATTCCTGCCTTAGGGACTGATGTCAACTGTCTGTGTTTCAAAGTGCCGAGTCGTACTGAAAGGTCACAGTCTCTGCTCACAATACTGTTGCGTCCACTTTATGTGGCCACTGTGTCTTAATTAAATTAAGCTGTTGTAATTTCCTGGCACACACTGATAGAGACATTTTAGGGCCGCAGGACTAGGAGGCCCTGTGTACCTGATAGTGGATTAGCATTTAGACGACTGCTGCCAGGCCATGTTGAATATTACTCCTCGCTGGACTCTCTGGTAATTTTTTTTTTTTTTCTTTCCCTCTTAAAACTCATTTCATCCTCCCCCAGGGTATGGCAGTGTGCCGAGTTGTCTGTCCAAGAGGGTCAGCGGCAGTCCTGCAAACCAGAGGACAAGTAAGAGAACAGCAGGGGAGAAGAGAGGAAAAAATATTAGGCCCATCAGAAAGGGAAGAGATGAGTACCTTATCGCTCCTCGTTTCGTTTATCTGTCATGTACAGGTTCTTCATGAATCAACCAGTGGAGAGTAGAGTCTTGTCTCTCCCTTTTTTTTTTTTTTTTTTTTTTAAATATATATAAAGTTTTCCCTCTCTCTCCAATTCTTCTGTGAGTTTATGAGCAGAACACTGAGTCTAAAGTCCCCTAGTTGTCCTTAGAGTAGCCAGAACTAGAGACAATGACATGAACATTCACTCGCAGCAGGAACCGAATTTAAATCTCAGCAGTGTGACTTCATCTCTGAATAACAGCAGGGACGAGGACATGAATAGAGTGACATTAGTGTTTAAAACTTCATGAGACTTAACTTCCAGGAAATTATCAAGGACAGCTTGATCTTATCAAGGAAAGCTCGATCTATCTATCTATCTATCTATCGATCTATCGATCGTGGAGCCAATATTTGAATCTTTAACAGTCAAATTTGTATCTGTACAAACAACTGTAACAGTTATTTGTATCTGTATTTGGATCAAATCAGAAATGGACGGGGCTTTAACCGGAAGTTTCTCAAATTACATGAGAAGACCGCTTTAAATATGTATCTGTTTCATATGTAGTTATCATTTACCAAATATGCCTTGTATAACTCATAAAATATTTTTTATTATAATTATAGCTTTTATTTAAATATATTCTAACTGTCGGAGCCGACAGCCTCATAGGCAGTGCTTTGAGATGTAGTGCGGTTGTGCTTAGGGCGACTCAAGTTCGAGTCCTGGCTTGGGGACCTTTCCCAATCCCGAAAAGTAAATATTTAAATTAGAGCTGTCACGATATTAGATTTTTCACACCACGGTTATTGTGGCCAAAAGAATTCACGATATCTATAGAATCCTTGGGGGGAAAAATTTATCAGTCTAAGTAATTTTTACTTTGTTTATTTAGTTTTTCTCTTTCAGGGTTGCTGCACATTTTTTAAAGTCAAATTTAAGGCTTTTTAAGACCTAAAGAAATAAAAATTAATACTAGCCTAGTAGCCTATACATTATGGCTGTTACCAATCAAATGAAATCATTATCAACAAAATCCATCTTTGCAATACAGAGGTGACACAGAATGAGAGGTGGCATTAATATATTTACACAGCATTTACAATTTGTCTACATAAATTTAATTTAATATTTAAATATGGAATTTTTTCTAATTTTAACTTTTTAATTAAAATGTACCTTAAATATGAAACTAAACTGCCAGTAGGTGGCAGCAAGTCACTGTCTTAATGAGTGAGTGAGTCATTCATTCAACCGATTTGTTCAAATAACTGATTCATTCAGGAAGCAAGCAAGTGACGTCTTAATTTTAATCATCAAACTGATTCGTTCTAAACGCGGATTCAGTCAGTTTAACAAAAACATTTCTGTCTGTTGCACGGGGGCTCTGTTCTGCTGTGCATAATTTTGAAATTTTCGTTGGCAAAATAAAGAAAAAAACAAACAATATTAACAATACTGTGTCTAAAATGTAACTCACATTGTTCATTTAACAATAAGTTAAATGAACATTGCATTTGTGCTGATTTGGGGAAAACGGCACTCGTTGCTCGTGTGATTACTGTAATACAACTACATCTTATCATATGATATAATGACAAAAAACTCGTCGGGGCAAAAATGCCCGTGTATCTTGAATTTTGAGGGCATATAACTGCGTGCATACATCACGCTGAGTAAGACGAGTAAAGAAAATGCTGTACTTATTAGAGATATGAAGCGCGGCAGTTTAGGGAGCTTTGGATTACATAAATAATAGAAGAAACAAACAAAAACATGGCGAAGGAGTACACAATCGATTGGGATGATTTTTGATAAGACTTGGGAGGAGGCTAAGTGAGACTCGCATTTCGCATTCGATAACTGTAATTTGTTGAAAGCCAGTTGTTTTCTGAAAAAAATGACACCTTGCACTTGAAGATAGCACATTGTTTGAGAATTTTATAATAAAAAAACATAATATGTGAAAACGGGCTATTTTAGCTTTAGGTTCTAAAGGGTTAACAGGTTAATATAACATTTCCCATTCCATGACTAGTAAAATAATTGCAACTTACTCTCTGTACAATGGCGTAATCCGCAGGGTGATGGACACGGAGGTGGGTAAAAAGGTTGGTGGTGTTGCCACCCTACGCACTGACTGTAGCTAGGCAAATCCTGCAGATTGGGCTGTCTAAGGAGCTGTTTTCTTGGAAGCCGAAAAAATCCCATTCTGTCGAGCTTACTTTACTTTTTTCGGGTGTGGACAGAGCCTCTCACTCTCCCGCTCGAACGACATGGTTCTTCTTGGAATAGCTGCACGCGCTGCGTCGTCTTCTTGTTTGACAGGTGTCAGTGTTAAGGTGCAATACTACCACCTGAGAGGTCATCCAGGTACTGGTGCTGGAGTATTTACGTGTCATGATATCATAAGCATCCTATTCATTTTAAATATTGCGGTTATCGCCAATACTGGTATATTTTCACACCCTAAATTAACACAATATTGATATTTCAGAGTTATGTCAGAGTTATGTCAGGACAATCATCCACAACCTCAAGTGGATCGGACTCTATAAATAGCTGATTAGAGAACATGGAAGTTGAAAGAAAATATTCAGTGGTTGCAAATTGCTAAACTAACTTTTACTATGCATACAAATGCAAATCTGAACAAATTATAAAGAATACATCGCCTAAATGCTTTCCATCTCAGAGATAGTGAGACAGAGAAATATCATGTATCCTATAATATCATACACAGATTAAAACATTTAAATGACATATCAAGTAGTAGAAAATGTGTTTAAGTATCTTAGATGATATTACTCTTGACCGAGAGTTGGTTTCTGAGGAACATGCAGAGATGGCAGTGCAGCTATTTGATTTGCGATCTTGCTGTGCTTCATTCATTCATTCATTCCTATATCATATTGTACAAGGTTCAAATCTTTTAAATAGACATATCAAATAGTAGAAAATTTGTATGATGTATGTATGAAAATGTGTATGATTTCATTTATATTACTCTTGCCACACTCTGATTTCTGAGACACACAGAGACACGACTATTTGATTAGCACTCATTTCAGTCTAGGGCTGCATCCAAAAACTTAGACAGCTGACTTGTTGCCTCGCTGCCTTATAGGCAATGTCTCTGCAGATAGCATTTGTGTACGAAGGTACCTCACAAAACTGATTTTGGACAGACTTCTGAGGCAGCATAACAGTTTAATTATCTACAGCAAAATAGAGCAAGCTTTGGTGGGAAACAAATATTTAATTACTACAGTATTAATTTCTCACTAGAAATGACAACAGAAGTGGAAAACGTTGGTCAAAAACATACATTTACACAAACTGACCATCAACTGCAACTTTCAGATGCCAACTTTCTATTTCTAGCTCAGCTGTCACTGAATGGAACGCATAGGATTGTGGGACATCAAAAGCAGCGAAGGATACATCTATGCTGCCTTCAAACATCAATCAGATGAAGTTATCTCAGGAGACAGGAAGTGAAGCTAACATTGGATTTGGACGTGCCTTGATGCCTTCCTACCTTGGAATGCGTCCTCCGAAGGCAGCATTTTTAAGTTTTTGGATACAGCCTTAGAGTTTACAGACATACACATCAAACACTCATTATTGCCTAGTGGTTTTAGATATTTATGTATAATATCATGCTGTCCACTGGCTCACCTGTTATCCAGGAAACATGAGGAGTGACTGTGTCTGCCGAATATATATATATTTTTTATTCGGCTATTTTTTTCTAGAATTCGTTATTTGTATTGAAGCCATTATCCGTGCCTTTCCGAATAAGGCATTCAGCTTCGGGCACATACTATCTACGTTTCTGTCATTCTGTAGTTCCATTGTTCTATCTCTATATCGTTCTATCTACTTGACCATCTACAGTATCTTTCTGTCTGTCTGTTGTTCCATCTGTCATTGTATAATTTCATCTGTCAATCATTCTATCCATCTATTGTTCTGTCTATCAAGAGTCAATTTCCCAGTCCTTCCTCTCTTGCAGACATGCTGCAGACTTCCTCTCTACATACACTCTTTTAGTCACACACATCCATATACTCATAGATAATGGAATTGATGTACTTCCTAATCCCACTCCAGCTAGTCTGAACACATTCATCCTTTTTAAACGACAGCTATCTCAGCATTCAGGAGTTCATATCGAGAGTCAATATTGCAGTGCGCCTTAGCAGAATTGACACACATGGTGTTCGTCAGTCTGTTGCATCTCCATCTCCTTGTCCTTCAGCTCACATCATCCAGGGCTGGACTGAAGGCATTGTTTTGTATCTGTGGGCTGTCTGCCCTGGCACCTCTAGGCTGTTGGCATCATCATGGTAAGATTGTCCACTGTGTCCGTGGGAGTCTGAGTCTATCTGCACAGCCCTACTTGGCATCTCCAGGCCCAAACCTGTCCATTCACCAGTACCAGCTGGCCCTCCCTCTGCATAATCCCTCATGCCAGCGATGCCCTTTGGTTACCGCCCACCCCCCCAGCCACCTGTTGCGAACCATGCTGGTATTTGATCAAGTGTTGCCAATTGCGGACTGCCCAACACAACCACTTCACCCACATCCCAGCATGATGCTGTTCATGACCCAGTCACATGCTCTTACTGTGTTATTTTAGATCTGATATCCAGCTAGGGGGGAATTTGTAGACCTAAAGTCCACGCTCCGCAGGACTCTTGTGATGCGAGTACTGTTTTAGTGGTTCTCACCACAGGAGTCATTTAGTAGGAGTGTCTTTCATTTCACAGATAAAAGAACAGGTGTCATTTTATGTTTCTGTACTTAGGTTTCTATGAGCGTGTGTGCATGTGGAGAGAGAAAAGATAGAGAGAGGTGGAGGAAAAGATGGAGAGAGAGATCTCAACAGTATCTTGACAGCCTAGATCATATCATGGAGCCTCAAAACCTGCAGCCATAGTCTCTGATGGAGTGTGTGAGTGGCTGTGTGTGTTCCTGCCTGTCGTCAGCTGGAGTCGCTGAGATTAGATTGACAGAGAGGGAGGGAAAGAGACTGCGGAGACATCTCTAAAGACTGATAGAATAGATTGATAATGCCAAAGAGAGAGGGTAGAAGATAAATTTAATAGCTTGGCCTTCCTTATCAGAGTCCCAAAACAGAAGGCGGAAGGGACTGAATGACGACCTTATGAAAGAGAGGAGACTGAGAGAGACTGAAATGGAAGTTGAAGCCTTGGTCTAGTGGTTAACACATGTGCTTCAAATGTGTTGGCACTTAGTTTGCTAACAGTTGCATAGCAGTGATATAGCAGTGTGAAAAGCTGTCTTGTTCTCTAACTGCCCACAATCCAGTTTAACTGAGTGCTAAATGCTTTACAATAGCGATGCGCTATATTTAAATTGCGTCATTTTCATTCTTTTGAGCGCAAACATGCCTCTTACTATGCAAATTAGGCTCATTATAGATTTTTCTAAAAAAAAAAAAGTTAGTGCTAAATGCCTGCTGCAATTAACATCACACTATTACAAACCAACAAAAGATGTAGGTAAATAGAATTTCATTTCAGAGAGATGTTTGTTCACATTTTCTATTGAATTTGGCTGCAGTTATTCATCAAATGATGGTGAAATGTCTTATATCCATCATATGTATATCCGGTCTTTGAGCATTTTAATGAGCATCACCTGAATTGCATAATTGCTTCAGTGCAGTGCAAGAAAACTACCACAATATTGCACTAGATGTAAATCTGAAAAGTCATGAGTGGAAAGTTCTGCATATGATCTGATGACGCCCAAATTAAAGAACACAGCCGCAGCCGAGTCATTTCCGTAATGACCAACGTAATCTACCAAGAGCAGTGCAAATTAGCGTCTGGTTTAAGACATGCTTTTTATGCTTTCTTTAAATAATAGCGCAAATACCAGTAAATTGACTAGCGCAAACCTTAGTAAATCACCATAATAATTAATTTAAATACTCTGCTCCCATAAATTTTGCGTCTGAAAGGGAATCTCCTGCAAATGCATAAGCATTAAGGTCAGCTTCAAAAATAGCTGTGTCCACACCCTAGTTTTTCACTGCGTGTCTTTAGTAAATCCTGACAGTAGTTTTTTAATGCCAAAAGAGGGTTTGCGCTAGCACAATCTATTAGTAAATCTGGCCCTAGGTGTATAAACAAACCCATTGTTATTTTAAAGTAAACTGACCAAATTCACTCTTCCGAAATCTTGCAATAAATTAACTTCCCTCATCCATTGAATCAGTCATCCTTTATTAAGTTTGAGCAATTAAAGTGGCAAAATTAAAACACTCTGGAACTATAAGACTGTATTGTTCATTCTCTCTTTTTTGTCTTTTGTCATTAATCTGGCATGATTGTGATCAGGTCAGGAATGGTACTTCCCAGCTGGAGTGTGAATGATGGGATTCTTTGATGAATCACACTGATAAGATAGCACGACCCCCTTTGATTATGAGTTTGATGAAGTGTTAATGGGGCGTTTCTCTCGAATTTTCAGAACTAAATGAAGTAGTCAGGAAGGCATCCCCTCTTTAGGTGTTAGATTTTGATGGTTTATGCACAGTAGGCTTGACAGTAGACATATATATATGTGAACTATACCTTTAATTAAATTACACGTTGATTGAGCAATCAAGTAACCAAGGGGTGTTAGTGCTACAGTACAGTAGCCCACCAAGTGTGAAATTTATAATGAAATGTACTTGGCAACCACTGCAAGTTGTATGTGTTGTTTTCATTAAATTATTTAAGTTCACTGGATGGCTTGCTTTGACAGCACACTAAATATAATGGCTTTGAAATTCTGACCTGCCAGCATACATTTTTAACATCACACAAAAATATACTATTTGACTTTTTGTGTTTTGTTTTGAGGTTTATTTTGACTAACAGAGTTTAGCTTGTTAGATCAGAAATAGATTTTAATTAGATGTCATTTGATGTCAGATCCGCTGACAGCAAGATTCTTTCATATAGAAATGTCACTGTTATGACTTTTGACCTGCAGCACCAAAAAAACCTCCTTCACAAGGAGGTGTGTGTGTGTATGTGTGTGTATATATATATATATATATATATATATATATACACACACACAATATCTCAATGAACACAAAAACAATTTCCAAAATGTTGACAAGACTAAGTTTTATATAACATATGTTTAACTTATAACATGAAAGTAAGGTTAATAATATAACTTAGAGAACAAAATTTTCAGTTTTACTCAAATTAGGGTGATGCAAAAATGAGTACACCCCACTGAAAGTAAATTTTAGACTACAAATGTCTAATTTAACAAGAATTCAACCACAGGTAAGTCTAATTATTGATTACACAGGTGTCCAGCAGACAGCTGACTATAAAAGGGTGTTAAAACCCCTTCCCATTTCATGCTGTCAGCAATGGCACCACATGGAAGAGAAATGTAACAAAACCTGAGAAAGAAAATAATTTCTTTAAACCAGAAAGGTGAAGGCTACAAGAAGATCAGCAAAGCTTTACTTATCAGTCAGAATACTGTAGCAAAAGTGGTACAAAAATTTAAAAAAGATGGAACTGCAACCATCTCACAGAGACGTCCAGGTCGTCCACGAAAGTTAACACCTTGACAGGAGTGTCTTCTGATGAGAAGGGTTGAAGAAAATCGGCATGCAAGTTCACTGCACTTATCTTAAGAAGTAGAAAGCCAAACTGGGGTGACTATTTCCCGTGACACAATACGGCGTACACTGCAGAGGAATGGCATGCATGGGTACCGTCCATGAAAGAAGCCTTTCCTAAAGCCCAGGCACAAAAAAGCCCTCCTAGAGTTTTCCAGGGCCCATGCTGAAAAAGATGAAGACTATTGGGACTCTATACTCTGGAGTGATGAGACCAAAATAAATGTTTTTGGAACTGTTGGCTTCAAAACTGTATGGCATCGCAAAGGTGAGGAATACAAAGAAAAATGCATGATGCCTACAGTGAAACATGGTGGTGTCAGTGTCCTTATGTGGGGCTGCATGAGTGCTGCTCATGAGTGCTGGAGCTGCATTTCATTGATGGCATCATGAATTCACAGATGTACTGCTCTGTACTGAAAGAGAAGATGCTACCATCACTCCATGCCCTTGGTCGTTGTGCACTTTTCCAACATGACAATGATCCTAAACACACATCTAAGGCCACTGTTGGATTTCTGAAGAAGAACAGGGTGAAAGTGGCTCCTGATCTGAATCCAATCGAACACCTATGGGGAATTCTGAAGAGACAAGTTGAGCATCACTCTCCATCCAGCATCCAGTCTCTAAAAGAGGTCATTCTTGAAGAATGGAAAAAGATAGATGTTGCAAAATGTCGCCAACTTTGTTCAGTCCATGCCTAGAAGACTTGGTGATGTCATTAAAAATCATGGAGGCCATACAAAGTACTAGATGTAGTCGTTTTTGTTGTGGGGTGTAGGGGAGAGCGGGGCACAACATAACGCTTTTTGACTTTCTCAGTTTGTGTAAATGTACTTATTTTGTTCCACATTAATTTCACACGTGTCTGGTACAAATATGTGGCTTTGTTTCATTAATACAGTGTATACTTTTTTCTTTATTTACCCTGAAAGAAGAGAAGGGAAATGTGACAACATGCCCCATAGGTGGGGCACATTGTAACGTGATGGGGCACGTTGTAACATGACCATATGACAACTAAAAATGTTATCTGATTTAATTAAAAAAATATACATGACAAACTAAAATATTTTGTCAATAAAAGACAATAATTATTTTTGTCACATAAAATAATGCCATTTTTAAAAAAAATTCAAATTTAAATAATTTTGTGGTTTGACAGTGAACACTCTCACAGAACACAAGATAAAATAGACAAGCCAGTACAAATGCTGTAAATTTCTTGAAATAATATCTTCTGAATGTTCAGGTTCTTCCTCTCAGTCTTTATTCACCTTTTTTTCCATGGTTTCTCAACAGACATTCATAAAAGTTGATTATGCCAGTTGTATCATAACTGTATAGAATAGCATAGTTCTAATAGCGGGGCGCATTGTAACAGTGTTACAACGAACCCTATCTGTGCAACTGGAATTTAAACCTGGTTAGTGTCTTCTGCTAGTTAGTGAAACATTAAAGAACTATCCAAACTGCTAAACAACAGATTGGAGTTTAAAATAATTAAAGTTAAATTATTAACCTTACTTTCATGTTATAAGTTAAACAGATGTTATATTAAACTTTGTCTTGTCAGCATTTTGGAAATTGTTTTTGTGTTCATTGAAATATTGTTTACTTTTCAAAGGGGATGTACTCATTTACGCTGAGCACTGTATATATCTGAGAAACACATTGTGATTTTAACTCACAGGTGCTTATCTTTTCTTTCTGTTTTTCATGCTTTCTCCACTTGATGATAACTGCTATTCAGGTAAGACAGCATTACATAATATTCCTGTTATTTATTTGCTGTGGCACAGGTGGCTCATTTATATGCAAAGGAAGACAGTAAAGCACTTTGCACACATGCGTGCAGGGAGTGAACCCTTCTACTATGATTGAGTGCACACTGTGTTTACATCAATCAAGTCTGACACACTACACTTCGGTAGCTTGTCGATACTTGTAATTCTGACACCCATTTGCAGGTGGTCCTGTGATCGGTTAGTATGCATACCAACAGAAGCTCAATGGCAGGGAGCTGATATAGATATGAATTAAATATGAGAACAAGGAGGCTTATATGTTCTTATTGAAAATGATTAGTGTCAGCTTGGGCCAGGTCTGCAAAGAACTGACACTCCCATTGCTGATTTACCAGCACAATGTCTACAGATCCAGACTCGAGGGGAAGGTACACCATGACTTTGTAATTGATTTCTTTACAAGCCTAATGAGAGGATTGATAACAAAATAAAAAAGTGTTTTCAATTTGAGGGAAAACTTTTTGTCTGTAGTGTATCAGGAGAAACCTGTGGTTTATTTAACAGATTACAGCCTTTATACAAATCACTCAGAAGGTGGTTTGCCAGGTTCTAAGTTATTAATACTTTCATCTTGACCTTTAACTCCTTTCCTGCAGTTTTTATTCTTAACCCTTGGCCTCTAGACCACTCAAGATGATAAATGTGTTTCTGAACTGGTTCTGGCTTCTCAAGTACTAGTCTGGGTCTGGCTTCTCAAGTACTAGTCTTCACATGGCTTTTAACCTTGGGAGCAGTTTGCGGCATGACCAGAATACTTGATGTGCTTTTTTAGTTAATGCTATTTTTTTGGCGGAGCCTTAAAATAGAGATCAGCTAAAATGGTTTCTTTAATACTGAAGTCCAGACTGTCTGTTAGTGTCTTCTGTGCAATCTAAATTAGGCTTGGCGGTATCTATGGCTTTATTGGAAAAGAGAAGAGATGAAGAGACATCGTTTTCCATTTTGAAGGCTTTAATGCATCTCAGCCATAAGAGAAATTCGCATTGCAGAAATTCAGACCAGATTAGATCATTTTAGTTAAAACGTCCCTTCCACGAACACTACTGCAACCACAACATGTTGCATTCTTATTGTGCCACAGCATTCTCGTAATATTGTCGGGTTAAGCTGTCCTAAACTGTATTTGAAATTAGAATTATGCTGCATCCCAATTTGCATACTATCCATCATAAATAGTATTCGAAATTAGAATTAGTGTGTCCCAAATTGTAGTACTGTACGTTGAAATGAGTATTCCATGACTAGTAGATTAACGTTCTACTATTTTCCCTTTGATACGGTAGGAAATTAAATTGAATGCAGTTATGATGTAGTATGTTCCAAAGTTTGCCTACTCTTCTGCTACTTTTAGGGCAGAATATAAGTAGGTAAATTGGGACACAGCAAATCTCTGCATTAAAGCTTCTAGCTACGCATGCAAAGACTTTGCATGTCATTGCATTCTGAAACTGTGTAGCTGCAAGGGGCTCTTCTATGGTCATTTTTCTCTTTCAAGTCACTTAGCTGTTATGACAGAGCACAAGAGGCGGCATTTTGCCTGTTAGAAATACAGTACATGCTTGGTTTTAATGTTATTTTAGGTTGGGGTAGAATTGAATTTAATGAAATTAAAATTGAATGTTTAATGTATAGCTAGCTATCTGAAAAAAAAAATAGTTACTAAAATTCAACTTTAATAGATAGTTACCTGATAAAGTCAAAATTTGTAGTTAGTTACCTAATGGTTAGTTAAAGTGTGCATTTATATAACTTTGTAAGTTTGTTTTTGGATAAATAAGTAGATTGTTTGTGGTACTTTTGTTCTGCTCAATGCAATCAGAAAGTGTGTGCAGTTGTATAAAATGTATTATGATAAATATTTCATTATACCAAAAGCGACAGCAACTCACCTCTTTGATAACACAAGATATTAACCAGAACAACCTGTCAAATGGATTTTGTGTATATTAGAGCACCAAACCTATCCGAGTTAATTATTTGATAAGATCAAACCTAATTTTCCTCATGCATTTCTACGAATCCATCCAAAGTCAGCTTCATAAAATTCGTTTTCTTTCTTTCTTTCTTTCTTTCTTTCTTTCTTTCTTTCTTTCTTTCTTTCTTTCTTTCCTGTTGAAAATTCCATTACACATGAAGAATATAAAGTGAGAATTACATGATGCGTAATGTTATGCTTGTGTGAACAGCACATTGGGTCACATAGCATGGGTCGCGTATGTTTTTCTACCTTACATATGGCGCTGAGGGTCTGTTAGCTAAGACGTTAGTATGTCAAATGCATGACATTTTTGTCATTTTAACAACATACTCTACATTAAATACAGCTTCAGGCCTGAGTGGATGCCTGGGGCAGAATCAGCTCTGAGTGTGACAGAAACAGAAGAATGCATCTGTTGTGTGTTAATCTGTCATTGAGATGGATATCAGTGTAAACGCATGGATGATGGATGACACTGATTCCTTACGCCTCTAAAAAATTTACTGCATAGCTAAAAACAGCAAATTGACAAAAAGGAAAAAAATAGACTTTTTTCTTACATTAGAATATTATTATTTTTTCTCCCCTTTTTTCAGTTTGTCATTATTATCATTCTGTTGTTTTCTGTTCTTTTCTGATCATTCTGTTGTTTTTTACTTCATTTTTTTCATAAAAATAATGAAAAATAATAAGGATGCATCAAAATTTCTGTCTGTGAAAGTTATTGGGCAAAAATGGCATTTTCGATGTTTGATGCTCTGCTCACATGCTCTGATAATGATAGCTTTGTAGGACTATACATTATTTGGATAATTGGTTAAAGTCTGTTAATCTGATTCTGATAACTGACTAAAGAATAATATATTGATATTTAATATTAATATATTTTCTGTCCAATTTTAGTGTGTTATTTTCAATAAAAGTGTGGTTATTATTGGCTTGTATTTTTTTAAATTCAAATGATTGAATGTCATTAAAAAGTCTAATATTAGTGCAGTTTTACAAAATTTAAAGTAATAAATAATTTTTAAAAAGGAGTTTTGGTTTCTTTGCTAATCGATTAATAACTTTTCATGCCGTTCTTTGCCCAGTACTATGGTATGACCTTAAAACACTTTACATGCAGCTCCAAATGTGTCAGACTTGCTCAGTAGCTCACCTGCTACATTGCACTTGCAATGCGAAACACTCAGGTACGAGTCCAGTGAAAAACGAGCCATGATAAAAGAGCGCAAAGACTTGTAAAAGCAGCTAAAATAGCATGGTTGCTTAAGCTAATGTGTTTTTATGTCATGTTTTTCTGTTGTTAACATTATCAGGTATGTTTAGAGTTTAGTGTGGATAGTTTGTTATTTTCAAAACACGATAGAGCATTAACCTTTTCACAAGTTTTTGTGCTCGTATTATCTTAGTGTACGTGGTAAACAGATTTGGCTTGCTGTCTGCCATAGAGGGGCTTGGAGAGGATATTCTACACAAGCTCTGATTGCCCCTCTATTACATAGGCAAAAATACATACCATAAAGGAGGAGGAGGGATGCCGAAAGAACTGACTATGGGAAGTGGTAAGAGGGTTTTTATACCCTGGTATTAATTAGAAGATTAGATGGGTGTACTCTTCCTGAAATTACGTTTAATAACTTCACTTAGCACCATTTACCATTTCATGTGATCTCATGAGAATACATGTGTATTTTTACGTAAAGTGTAGTTCTACCACACGTACATTTACTTACGTTTTCATACAAACAAAAACGTACAATATTGACGTATTTATAGCACTAAAACGTAAAAATACTTACTTATTAACAGCAATGAAACGTAAATCATTTACGTATACAAGTGTGAATGTGTATGAATTCCCATGTATTAATATTAAAATCGTGGCATTAATGTTTTAAATATGTTGTATTCAATTGTCATATCAATATATGTTTTTAGTCGAATTTATTGAATGCAGTTTACTCATCTACTTAATATGAAATAACATTTCTGTTCGTAACTTGTGCTGCAAACTCGTTTCGGAGGATTACATTATTGAACAAGACTACACTTTGAAACCTTAAAATGAATAAAATTTCTGTAATTGTTTAACCATTTTGTAATATTTAGTTTGTTTGCTGTGAACTCGTTTTCTCCTATGCAGCGACTGACAATACAACCATAAGATACACCAAAGCACAACATAAATTCACAAATCACATCAATTTTATTTGTTCGCTGTACTCCAAATCTTTAGAATCCATATGTTTGTAGGGAACAGATCCAAATTTAGCCCATTGTCCAGCGATCTTTATCTTCATTCACAGCAGCGACCGTCACAGTTAAAGCTCATGCTCGTTATGATTCAAATTTGAAAGTTGCGCCCTCGAGATCCCTTACGACATGGTTTACGGCACGGATAGCGAACGCTCATTGGTTCTCGCCTGCTTCGTCACAGATTGTGACATGCCGTGTTTCAGTGGATTGACATTTGAAATGAGTATGCGCCTTCACGGAGAGAAGCAGGAATTATATTTTCATGGATTAATAAGTTAAATTCTGCTCTGTACCCTATAAAAAACTATTACCGGAGAGGACTGTGACTGCAACTCATCATCATTATGCTTGTTTGTCTGTTATTCTTTTATTTATAACAGTTTTAAGAAATGGTTATGGGTAAGTTTAGGGGTAGGTGTAGGATTAATGGCTCAAAATATCGTTTTAATGTTATATTTTTACTAAAATTGTCATTTTCCTACACATTTCTGTCCATTTTGTTTTATTCTTTTAACATTCTGTATAAAATGGGTATGTTTAGGTTTGGGATGTGGTTTATTGATCTTATATTTATATACAAAATGATAAAAGAGAAATTATACATATATCTTTATGATATTAAAGATTTGTAAATATTTTAAGTTTTTTCGCTGTAAAAACGCAAGTATTTTTACGTTTTAGTGCTATAAATACATCAATATTGTACATTTCAGCACCTTTCTAAACATACAAAAATTTACATTTTGTGTCTTTGAAAGTTACGTATTAATACCAGCGTATTAACAATGAGACCAGGCTGGATCAAGACATGCAGGCATAGACCAGATTTAATTCTTTGTTCCCATGAGCACAACACCTTGTGTGTCTGCTCTGGTTCTGACAATCTCATCTCTCTTAACCTCAGACATGAAGGTGTTGGTGTGTGTGAGTATGTGAAGCAAGGTCTTCGCCATCCCTAAAAATAAAAACGCAATCTCAGTGATGTTCTGTGACCTATCTTCAGGCTGTAGCCTGTCCAGAGTGTCAGAAAATTGCTGGCAGCAACACGCCATGGGTCAAAAGGGCCAAAGTGTCAGAGACTGTAGCGTTAAAGCTGACATTCCACCAGGTGCTGGGGCTGTTTCACGTGAAAATACTGTCAAAGAGAAAATAGCTTTCCACTTTTTTCCTGTTACTCTCTTGCACAAATACACTCAGTCCATTCAAGTCCATTGAGTTTTCTATAACACTCTTACAGTAAATTATCATTTTTATCAAATGTTTGTTTGGATGGTTTATTTAAATGAACAAATTCAAAACAATGATTCTCTGGTTCAAGTTTTTATAATTGCATTACAATTTTGAAAATATACTGTAATGACCATCCATCCATCCATGCCAATATAAGTTTAAGCATGATAAATACTGTAAGAAAAACTTTGTTTGGTTTGAACCACGTGGTGTTTTTTTTTTTTTTTTTTTTTTTTTTAAATGGGAAATACATTGTATCAAGGTTGAACGTTAAGGACAAATCCTGCATTTTCTCAGAAAGTACAAAGTTTTCAAATGGGTTTTGATTTACACAAATTTCATGATTAATTATATTAGTAGTTTGGATAATTGTCTAAGCTGAGCAGTTGATTTGACTGACTGGTGGTTGCATAGGAACTGGTAGACGTTTTGGTGTGCAGTGCTGTAACTTTTTTTTTGCTGTACTTTGGAATTGTTTACTTGTGTAGGCTGAAAGCTGTTTAAACTTAATGGCAAATCAGCCCTGAAAATTAAGGCCAAGGATTTCTTATATTCTGTTGCAGCATTACAGCATGTAGAAAAAATACTTTCAAACTACATCATTAATGCAACCAACCCAGAGGATACTATTCTGTTTTAAACATAAACATACACAGTCACGGTTCAATCCCAAACGGCCTTTTGACCTACACACACTTCTCTTCCTCTGTCAGTACAGTCCCAGAACTCCTCTGGGTTTACGTGAACACGTGAGGATCTTCTCTTCATATCCGTGCACGAGGAGTCATTCATTAAAGATCTTCAGCCCACCCGAGCACTGTCTGCTGTAACACTGCTCAGATGGAGCCATTTTGTTTTAGTACGTTGAGCGTGTAATTGACCACAGCCACCCACGCGACAACTCATCTCGCTTCTCTCGCTCTCTACTTCAGATTTATCTCCGACCATATATCTGTTCCTTTAATGTCTGTTCATTTCACCCTCTCTTTCTTTCTATGTGAGGCTGGTGTGAATCTGCGTTATGCCAAATGAATGCTCTCTCCCCATCTGCCATTTATTCATTTGGCTGCTTTGAAAACTCTAAAACCCCTCTGAGAAGATGCATGTGTTCTTTGTTATACATGCAGTTCAGTTTTCAAGTTTCACACACTCACAAAATTGCTGACGGTACTTTTTTTATATTAAAAATGCATTAAAAGTGACTGATATACACCTGGATTGAGAAATTCGAGACCGCAGAGCTAGTGATATTATGATTTTCCATCTTATACATTCACATGCTAACACATTTGATGTTGTCATCTCCTTATCATGCATAGAATTAGCCAAACGTACATTCAATACTATGTGGCAGTAATGCTGTTGCTAGCAAGTGATTCTGGTTTAGAGCAAATGAGGTTGTTTATTTTGCCTCTTTAGCAATAGACCAGTGTTTGCTTTGGTTTTCTGATAAATTACATAATAATTTGTACCTTTTGTAATTTGGTCGTGACTAAGTTATCGCTAGAGCCCACAATATTACAGGTAAACAGTGCAGTGAGAGAATGAGTCATTAGCCTTTATGTGTTTATATTCCTGAGAGTACATGTCATTTATGTAGTCAATGATGACACATTGACAATAAAATGTGTTTTGTGAAGCAGTGTTGGGCACAGTGTTTGTTTTCATATGTATTGTTTTGATGTCTTTTGGTTGGAGAATGTTATTACCTGCAGTACAGAGTCATTCAAAAGCTTGCAGGTGTTCAAATTAATTAAGACCTTATTAATCACTGGCAAACATCCGGATGCATCTGCAGGTTTGATTTCAGTTGATTGCAGTTAAATATCTTCTGTATCCAGTTCTCTTTCTGTTATCTGTCTTTAGGGGGTTTCAAACCTTGTAATGCCTAAAGCCCAAAGTATACTTCGGCTGTCCACGTTCCGTGACGGTCCACTTACTATGCGTGTGACATAATTTTCATCATCAGGAGGGTCTGCCGGCATCCGTGTCTGCGCAGATGGTGCGCCTACAGTAACGCATATACAAGTGACTTGAGCGCTTGAAAACACTAGATAGTGCGCATGCGCCGAACACGTCTTTTCGCACTTACGACCAAAGGTGTACTGAAAGGCTTGCGTGTAAGAGTTGGAGCGGAATGTGGAAAATTACGTATACCCAGGCCTTAAGATGCCCAAATATTTTGATCTGTTTGCAAGGGACGCCCTCTCCTAAAATATATAGGCTGCTGTATTTTTTCAAATTTAAAAAACATTTTTTACTGTGCATTCTAGTATCTATTTACTGTTGAGGGAAACTGAGAAATGATTAACTGCATAAATTAGTTGTCCAAAGATTCAGATGATTAAGATAATTTTGTTAACCCATTTAACTGATTAATTGAAAATAATGGACTCAAAAGAATTTTTTATTCATGAATCAGGCATCATTTCTGCTGACAGAAAATATGGGACACACAATTTGTCAATATTGCTTTAACATCTTTTTTTCTAAATGCAACTTATTGTAAACTATTTATCCATGCATACGTTTAATTAAATTTTTTTGTAGTTTTTTGAGTTCATGTCAGCTCACAGTGTCTACACCAGACGCGAACTGCGTGACATGACGCAACAAAAGCAAATAGAAGTTCATTATAATAAGTGATGCTGCCGATCCCTTACCCATCTGGACAGGGGCAGCGGGGCTGTGAGAATCACATTCTTGGATTTCTCCAGTGCCTTCAACACCATCCAACCGCTGTTCCTCAGAGACAAACTGACAGAGATGGGAGTGGGCTCACATCTGGTGGTGTGGATTACGAACTACCTGACAGGCAGACCTCAGTATGTGTGACTAGGGGACTGCAGGTCTGACATAGTGGTGAGCAGCTTGGGAGCGCCACAAGGGACTGTGCTTTCTCTGGTCCTCTTCACCTTGTACACGTCAGACTTCCAATATAACTCTGAGTTCTGCCACATGCAGAAGTTCACAGACGACACTGCTATTGTGGGCTGTATCAGGCGTGGACAGGAAGAGGAGTACAGGAAACTGATCCAGGACTTTGTTGCATGGTGTGACCTTAACCACCTGCACCTCAACACCACCAAGACCAGGGAGATGGTGGTGGACTTCAGAAGGCCTAGGCCTCAACTAGAGTCTGTGACCATCAACGGCGACTGTGTGGAGCTGGTTAAGACCTATAAATACCTAGGTGTGCAGTTGGATGAGAAACTGGACTGGACTGCTTACACGGACACTCTGTGCAGGAAAGAACAGAGGCGCTTGTACTTCCTCAGAAGGCTGGCATCCTTCAACATCTGCAAAAATCTGCTGCAGATGTTCTATCAGACTATGGTGGCGAGTGCCCTCTTCTACGCGGCGATGTGCTGGGGAGGCAACATCAAGAAGAAGGACGCATCACATCTGGACAAGCTGGTAAGGAAGGCGGGAGTCAAGGCGGTCTTTTTTTTTTTTTTTTTTTTTTTTTTAATTTAAATTTATTACTTTTACACTTTTAGTACCATTGCATGCTTTTTTGGTTGTGTATAGTGCTGAAAATTGGGATTTTCCCACTGGGATAAATAAAGTATCTAACTGAGTAACTAACTAACTACGCTGGGTGTGGCACGACACAACAAATTCCCGAGAGTAAAATGTTGCCCCGTTATATTTCTGACATACTTCAAGCATGAGCGCTACTTCTGACATGAAGAAGAAGAACAAATAAATTTGCAAAGGTCTCTGTCGTGTCTAGTGCAGACAGCCTCAAGCTGTTGCGGTGTAGACATGACGTCAATCATCCGGTAAAACGTCAAGTTTTCTCTGATTATGTATGCCGGACTTTTTCTCTGTCATAAACCCTGCTCCTTTCTTACAATTGACTGCAAGCTCACATTCAGATCTGCCTCAATCAAGTCAACAACCAATGGATGGAATCAAGTCCCTGCCCTACATTTTCTTTATTTTCGATAATCCATTTTTCTTGGTCGGCTGTATGTCACAATACGGAATAAAAGTTCATATTTCACATCTTTTTAGTGAGTTTTTTGCACACTTTTAAAAGCTATTGCAATCTGAAAAGCAGGGCTCTGAACCGGTTCAAGGAACAAAAACAAAACCGGAAACGAACGCTCTACAGTGAGTGAAAGTTAGGCAAGTCACAATGGCAATGCCCTGGCATTATTTTTTCTGATGATATATGTCACCAACCGTCAAGCATTAGGCCTACATTTAAGTGAAAATGAATGTCAAGTAATATGCAGCTTGTTGTGCGTTTTGAAACCAGCGAAAATTGCAGGATAGTGGCTAGAACATGAGTTCACACAACGTCACATCACACACATGCAGCGCTTCTGTGAATAGAGAAAACAGAACATTTCACTATATAATTAGGTATACAGATTAACAAAACGAAAGTGGTTCATTGTGGTGCACTCCAGAGATCTAGGAAAGGAAACAGACATTCTGCTTTATCGTTATTTAAGGGTCTTTTGTAAATGTATGAATTGTCTTGCTTTTACCTGTATGACCATAAATTACGGAGTACAGTTTACTCTCTTAGAAGGAAAAAAAATTCCAGTGGTCGCGCCGGTGCCTCACGCGCACACAAATTCTTGCATTGCTTACTTGATATCGCAGCCTGTTAAATAATTAAAATAAAATACAATAAACCAAACATATAAAACGTTACACTGCTCAATTCAATTCTGTGATACAATCTGCCGTTTACCACCCGCGACCACTGCCTGACTGTGCTGTTATGTGGAGGATGATGTCGATAATGCGAGTGAAGTACAAAGCTTAATAAATAGCCTAATTTAGCATTCGTCTCGAAAATGGAAACAGTTGGATTCGTGCCAAATGAGAAAGGTAGGCTTCAGATTCACTTTAAATGAATTCGTTTAGCATCTTATTTAGTTTTATTTCTTATAAATAAACCTGTTTCTCACCTTGAACAGAGCAACAGAAGCTGGAATGGCGTTAAAAAAGAAAAGAGATTTTTTTTTTAATTAATTCATTTTAGCTTGATGTATAACCTGAATAGGTCAACAGTTAACTTTAGAGGTTTTGTGGTAAAATAAAATAGGGCAGTTTTGTTCATAATTTATGTTTATAAACATTATAAACAAAGCTATATGGCTATTTGTAAACATTTTAGGCCTACTTTATTTACCGATAAATTACATTATTTCTGAATAATAAAATGCGACGTATACACGACTTATCTTTTTTCCTCTCAGGAATAGCGTGGGTATTTTTAACCATGCAGCAAACATTTTTAAAATATCTTGAAAAAATACTTTCGTTTATAAACCATTGTTTTTCCTTTTGTTTAATAGGTTTACATTTGGACAAAATCTTGTTATAAAAGATAATTGTAGGCCTATTGGCTAAGACGGCAAATACTCTTTGTTTTTTAATAAATAGAATGCTGTACATAACAATAATAATAATAATAATAATAAGTAGGCTACATGCAAACAAAAAAAAGAGTTAAAAAATAACGTTATTAACCATTATTTTTTCTAATCAAACCAGTTTCGTAACATTAATAATACAGGAGGAACGCTAGAACAGAAACGTTAAAATACCGATTCTGCTCGGAGTGAAACAATTGATTTTTTTTTTTTTTTTTCGTTTTTAAGCCCTGCTGAAAAGCATCATGATTTTAAAACCATTAACACTACTGCCACTCTCCTGATAACAGCATTGTTACAAATAGCGAATCTGCTGCATAATATTGGCAACAAGACAGTGAAATCTCCAAATCTGTCCCTTATTCTTTCCTCCTCTTAGCCATTGCACTGTGTTCAGTGATCATGAGATAAGACATAATTTGGATATTAAATCAAATCATTGTCGCAGAGGTGGTTTCAGCAGCTGTTACTTGGTGTGGTGTGTGTGTGTGTATGTGTGTGTGTTCTCTCTTTGGTCTGCCTGGTCACAAGCCAAATTTTTGGCGTGCACACAGTACTCCATTTCAACAGCAGCACTGAACTGTGTCTTTTATCTGAAAAGAAAAATACACAAATACATATCAAGCCTGAAGTAAACAGACAGAGATGAAAAGCACAAGGTGTGGTGGTCAGGGAAGACTAGTGGGGCCACTCATGCTGAAACTTTAATTAAAAGCATTGTTTACACTTACTGAAGACCCTACAGCCCTTTCTACCTGAAATAGTGTGTGTGAGTTTGCTTGCAGTGGTATGTATTGATAGTGTGTGTGTGTTATTCTTGTTTGTGCCGTGCTCTTTAAAGCAGACTGTTGTTCTCTACTGCACACCTCATTTGCAGGAAGCCGTGATCTCATTTGCTTGGTGTGCTTTCCATTAGCAAAGAGTGACACTACTGCAAGGCAGAGCCGGCAGAGTGTGTGTTTTAGTCTTCCCGACAATCCAGACATTTGGCAACTGTGAATGTTTCACATAATGTAACACAAAAGAGTTTGTCTCAATGCCACACATCCATGGGTTGTGAACCATTCCCCCCCCCCAAGACATCTTTTTTTTTGAGAAACTCTCAAGAAGATATCTTTCCAAGAGTTATGAAGTGCAACTAATGTGTCAGTCTCTCCAGGATGTGGCAATCTCTCACAGAAATGGATTCAGATTCAACCAATTCATGCATTATTTGTGGTACAATGATGCGAAAAGTGTCTCGATCCCACAGTGCTCTTCAAGATTCAATTTGAATTGAAAAGTCGTGAAACGTAAAGGGATAGTTAGCCTAAAGAAAGAAATGTCTGTTGTTGTTCGTTTACCCTCATGTTTTTTCCAAATCTGTATCACTTTCTTTTTGCTCTGGAAAACAGGATGAGATGTTTTTAAGAACATTTGGTAGGGATGCACCGATACCGATACCAAGCTCGTGTACTTGTACTAGTACTCGTAAAAATACCCCCAATACCAAAGATCAATACCTCACGTGACGTAAATGACAGAATTTTCCATGCACAGAGATACCGACAGCAGCAGCAGAAACAATGTCAGCCTCAGAAGTGTGGAAATACTTCAAAATTAATGATGACAACACACACATTGAGAACTGCATGCTTTCACTCACAATTCGTTATCGATTAGTGAAGGCGGGATAGGTGGAATTGCGCTGAATGACACAAACCCGAGCGCGCGCGCTCTCTCTCTCTCTTTCTTGCGTGCGATCCCAGTTCTCTCAGACAGCGCGTGATCAGTTCTCGCGCCTGAATGGTCAAATGCGCACACAGTTGTCAAAATGTCCATCGTGTGGAGTATCTCATGTAAACACAGTCGGTTATGGCTTAAGTCGGCGTAAGCATTTGGATGAAAACAGGATGTGTCATTATCCATGGATTTGGGCTTAAAGGGACCGTAGCCTATATTTGTCATTAATGTTAATAAAACAACAAAAGATGTTAAATAAATGTATACTAGGTAAATAAACCTACTGTATCTGAAAAACAAGTTTATTTAATTTGTATCTCTATAGTATTTGTTGTATTGTTTGTAATTTGTTTGTAAATTTCTTTTTATAACAACAATTATATATATTGGTAATTATGCCCTTTGAAGGTTATTGGACACTGTGAAATTTTTGTTCTTTAAGTTTGTGACAAGCACATAAAAATTATTACTTTTTTCATTATAGTAATAATAAAGAAGCTGTCCTACATTCATTAGTCTCACTGTTGTGCTTGGAAAACTGCAACATCACCAAAAAATAGAGAGAGAGAGAGAGAGATTAATAAATGTATAGGCATCGGTATCGGTGAGTACCAGAAAAAAAGTAACGGTACTCGGTCCTTAAAAAATGGTATCGGTGCATCTCTAATATTTGGGGTCCAAACCACAATGGACCCCATTGACTTTTATTGTATCAAATATTATTATTAATAATAAGAAGAATAACAAGAAGAAGAGGAAGAAGAATTTAAAAAATAATTTAATGATCACTGACTGGAAATGGTGTACAGTAATCCAGTTTGTTTAATTTATGTTAATTACTGAAGTTAGTTCTGTGTTTCTTCTATTTCTGCACTTCTTTTTTTACTCTGCTAAATATGAATGTGTAGCAAATTAGCTCAAAATAAATATGATAATTAATCATAACTAGTTATAATTAATTATAAATATTTGGATCAGTTAATAAAATTAACGTAATGTAATAAAATTAATATTACAATCAATTAACTTGTTTGGTCAGTGAACACTCAGTGTTAATTGTTTATTAATTCTAAGAAATGTTAATTTCCAGGTTATGGGAAATAACAATCTTATGTACAGTACTACTCAGAGCACGTACAATGAAAACAAGACTTCATTAACTAGACTAAACACTTAAACTACTCTAACATTCACACATATACATGCATACAGTTTACCAAGGGAAAGAGAGAGCTGAAGCAGAATACAGGAAAGCAAGAAGTTACAGCATTGTTTGAAATTCAGCAGATCAACAGCCTTGAGCAAACCATCAGTTTAGTTCTTACACGCCCTTCTTAAAAAGGGGTAAGGATACTTAATGTATCACATAATGAGACTAAGTTTGATACTTGCATGTCTCACCAGTTTGAATTAAACTTGTCCTGATGCAATTTGTTGAGGCTCCAGTTGATCCTTGCTGATGTTGTCTTGATGAGAAAGAACCAGTTGGATTCAGAGGATCTTTGGTGAAAGGAAGGACAAGGCCGAAGCCTGGCACAAGCTTGGGGTTCCTTAGAAGCTTCTAGCTTCTTAGCATCATCTTCACATCAGCATTTCTCAGTAAAACAGAAGAAGAGAGGGGTGATCTTGTGATCAGTGATTTTAAAGGGTGAAGATATCACACCCTCTTGAGGTGTCTGAGCCAATAAGGAGTTTTCCCTTTGTTCTGTAGCAAGATATTAGCATAAGACATTGGATTGGATGTTTGAGAAAAGAACCTTCTAGATTCTTATAATACTAATGTGTCACAGAGTTAGTAACATGTAACATAAATTACCAAATATGAAACAAAAGTTGGAGTCCGTAGATACCAAACATGCTACCCATGTGATTTTAGGTAATCATAAATTTGCAACTCTGAAACATTAATACCAAAATAGTTCAAAAGAGAGAATTAATACATAGAATAAAGCCTATAAAAGGAAAGTCATGAGATGGGAAAATTGGATACATGTTTCTACATTTCTCAAGTGGTTATATATAGAATATATAGGATTGAGAAGGTTTATTTGTCCTTCTCAGAAAGAATGAAGTCAGAGTCACTAATCTCTGCAAAATTCTTTTTGATCGTAAAAGTTCTTATCAGTTTTCCTGTGTCCTGTAACAGGACACCTAGTTCTGCCTGTGTGTTAGCTACATTTGGGATGCTAGTTGCAGATTTAGGGGGATGGGTTCACAGAACTTTGAGAGAGTGAGTTTCTGGATAATTCATTAAATATAATGAATAATTGTGTGTCTGATTGGTCCAGACGCTACAAATGCATATAAAAATACAAATAAAAATCTTTGAATGCTTACTGCATAATCAGTGTGCTAAATTTTTATATAAGTAATTACAAGTAAATATTTTATCCTACTATCATTAAATACTAATTGAATAATGATAATTGGTGAGCTTTCAAAGCAAACCATAAAATGACATAAACATTGCAAGTTTGCAAATAACATATTAATAGTTGTTTTCTTACAGAAATTATTTTTTTCAGAAAAATGTAGTACCTTTTGAATGGCCGTGAGTGAAGAAAGATGCTTTTTGTGTCCAAATTAGTGTAATTACAACCTATACCAGCAGGGGCGAACTGGGCCATGATAACAGCCAGTCTTGACCCTTGACCCCTTTGTTCCTGATGTGGATTGTAGCTAGGCACGACAAGTCAAGCATAGTGAAATGATTGAATAGAAGCCAAATAATTCATTTTACTTTGACTTATATTGGCCAAGTGGCCTCATTTATTCAGCTGAACAGTGTCTGCCCTTTGAACTGCTCCGTTCTTTTGTTTTCTATCTGATCTAATCTGCCGTTCTTGACTCTTGGTTTCTCGGTTCTCTAATAACAGACCAGAATAGATTCTCATCTGTATGATTCACTTGTACACCTGGAGACACATTCAGGTCCGTCTTCAGTCACGCCACTGCTGTACAACTGAAATGAGTGAAAACAGCTTGGTTACTGGACGCTGATGTAGAGAATTAAACTGGCTCTATTCCAGATAAAAGAGGCATGAGTTAATCTGGTTTATTTTGGTTAATTAGCGACCGCTGTCCTAAAGAGATTAATTGCACGGTAGATTATTTTATTACGCTGTGACTTCATGCTGGCATAACTGAGACACAATCTGTGAGAGCTGATGGACGGTTGTCCCACACAGCATTATAAATTGAATGCTTTGAGTATTATTATTAGTGTTATGTGGCCATATTTATTTCACTTTCTCACACACTCTGTGTTTTTTTTTTTTTTTTTTTTTTCTCCTATAGACAGTCACAACTAGCATTAAAGCTTGGTTTTAAGAGCTCAATAAAAATGATTCATTACCATTTTGTTGCTCTTAAATGTCAGAAACATTTATCAGACATGTATGGCACCACGTTTAGATTTTTTTGGGCAGGTATATGACTTGGATGAGGAATTGAAGTTGTTCTTTTGAGTCCTTAGGTGTTTGAAAAACATCAAGTGCGTAGTTCAGATTATATCAGAGGGTCTGAGGAACATCCTAGGATTTTGCAAGAGAACCACAATCTCTAGTTTAAGGAGCAGACCCTGGAGATGAGCAGGATTAACGCTAGGACGAATAGTGTATATTTGGTATATGGAGAGTACATATATGTCTACCATACACAAGTGCTCAAAAGATTGGAGTCTGTAAGATTTTTTTAATGGTGTAAAATAATGATCTTTTATTAAGAATACTCAATACCAAATTGCATTCAATCAAAAATAGTTAAAACCATAATTGTGAAATATTATTACAATGAAAAAAAAAAGTTTTTTGTTTTAATATATTTTAAAATGCATTTTATTCCTATGATGGTAGAGCTAAATTTTCAGCTGCCATTACTCCAGTCTTCAGTGTCACATGATCCTTCAGAAAATTCAATGCTGAGTTGATGCTCAAGAAACATTTCTTATTATTATGAATGTTGACAGTGATTTCTTTCAGGATTATTCGATCAATAGAAAGTTCAAAAGAACATTTAAAAAATAGAAATGTTTTGTAACAATGTAAACATTTTTTATTTTTTTGCAATTTTAACGCATCCTTGCTGAAAAATTAATTTCTTTAAAAAAATCTTTCTGACCCCAAACTTTTATAAATAAGTACTGTATGTTTCTGTAATGTTTTCATTCATAAATTAAATGAACAGTAACCAGACATATTGTCTAACATATTTCATGTGAATCGCCCTCTAACCAGACTTTAAAACTTTAGAATCACTTTTATCCTTTCCTCTAGTCAGTGTTGGGCCTGGTCATAGGCAAGGTAGGATGGCAGTGTCACCCCTGCACATGCTTTTTCGTGAATCGTCTGAACACTGTCTGTCCCAAATAAACTGCTAGACACATTTGCTCTGGCACAGACCACTACAGATTGCATGTGCACCTGAAAGGTCAGGGCTTGACATTAACTTTTTTGCTCACCAGCCACTGTGGCTAGTGGTTTTCCAAAGTTACTAGCCACTCAGCATTTTCACTAGCCACAATTTTGACATTGATACCATGAGGAAAAACTGCCATATAGATATTTTTAATATTATCTCATAATTTGGCAGCAGATATATTAGGCTGCTGTTACTTTAAGTCCTGACACATGGATCACTTATACTGTTAGTACTGAAGTGTGAGCACATTCTGTGGGAGTGAGTAAAATTATGCCCTATACTTGCAATTCCACGCTGAAATTCAAGCCCTGTAACAGCAACAATATTCATCTGGAGCAAATGAAATGAGTGAGTGAAGGGAGGCGGGTTTGTGTGTCAACTCGCTGTCAAGAGAGCGAGAAAAAGCAGCTGGTATCGTGTATCTGTTTTGCGGAAAATGAGTATTGGAAGCGCTTCAGATATATTTCAATATTGATATGTATCGAAAAATCGATATTTTTGACAAAAAATGTATAAATTATATAGCTGTAAATTTCACTGTTCTCCAAGATGCTAGCAGCACTCTTTTGAAGTAAACATCAAAATGCAATGAAATATTAATAATAATAATAATAATAATAATAATAGACAACACTTTCATGCTTATAAACACAAAAAGCTTATCAGCTGTAACAGGCAGTTTCATTGTGTGGGCTAAAACAGTGCATCTGCGTAGTTTGATTGATTTAAACCAAACCTAAGGCTTTGGCTGCTCTGAGCTGTTGTGAATTAATGGCCATAATGGAATAAAAACAGGAGGAAATGTTTTACAGTCATGTGCTTATTGGAATATAATTTAACAACAGTGCAGTTAACCTGCCGATTGAAACCGCAATGCAGTGATTAACATTTTATTGACAGTTATCTAACTTTTACAGTTCATTGTGCCGTTTTAGTGCTCTTGTTCTGACCTCTAAGAATTCCCAGTGCTGAAATGGCTGAACAAATGCTGATCTTTAATTTGCTTTGACTTGGAGAAGCTCCATACAGACCATTACTCTGAGCACCGGAAGTTTAAAATTGGTTTAAACATGGAGGATTCATCCTTCACTGGCGCATCGGATCCATTGCTGCCACCCACGCTGCTTCCTCCTTCCTCTGCAAACAACGATGCCATTTTTCACAGTTCATTTCCATTCATCGCTAATTAATCTGCGAGACGCTAATCAAACCAACGAGCTTTATCAATCACCAGACAGCAAGAGGGCAGCTTAAAGTGTGTGTGTGTGTGTGTGTGTGTGTGTGTGTGTGTGTGTGTGTGTGTGTGTGTGTGTGTGCGCGTGTGCATGTGCACATTTTAGACTGCAGGTCTTTGAGGCTCACCGTTCTGCTGGGGTCTGTGCTTTAGAAAAGGGCACGAAAAAACACATTATCTGCAGGTGGAAAATATCAAGGAGAATGATCAGAGAAGAAAAGAATAATTTCAGCATCAGTAAGCAGGACACACACACACACACAAACACACATATATATATATATATATATATATATACACTCTATTGCCAAAAGTATTGGGACACCCCTCCAAATCATTGAATTCAGGTGTTCCAATCACTTCCATGGTCACAGGTGTATAAAATCAAGCACCTAGGCATGCAGACTGCTTCTACAAACATTTGTGAAAGAATGGGTCGCTCTCAGGAGCTCAGTGAATTCCAGCTTGGTACCATGATAGGTCCATTTGTGAAATTTCCTCACTACTAAATATTCCACAGTCAACTGTTAGTGGTATCATAACAAAGTGGAAGCAATTGGGAACAACAACAACTCAGCCACAAAGTGGTAGGCCACGTAAAATCACAGAGCGGGTTCAGCGCATGCTGAGGCGCACGGTTTGCAGAAGTCGCCAACTTTCTGACCTCCAAACTTCGTGTGGCCTTCAGATTAGCTCAAGAACAGTGCGTAGAGAGCTTCATGGAATGAGTTTCCATGGCCGAGCAGCTGCATCCAAGTCTTACATCACCAAGTGCAATGCAAAGCGTCGGATGCAGTGGTGTAAAGCACGCCGCCACTGGACTCTAGAGCAGTGGAGACGTGTTCTCTGGAGTGATGAATCACGCTTCTCTGTCTGGCAATATGATGGACGAGTCTGGGTTTGGCGGTTGCCAGGAGAATGGTACTTGCCTGATTGCATTGTGCCAAGTGTAAAGTTTGGTGGAGGGGGGATTATGGTGTGGAGTTGTTTTTCAGGGTTTGGGCTTGGCCTCTTAGTTCCAGTGAAAGGAACACTTAATGCTTCAGCATACCAAGACATTTTGGACAATTTCATGCTCCCAACTTTATGGGAACAGTTTGGGGATGGCCCCTTCCTGTTCCAACATGACTGCGCACCAGTGCACAAAGCAAGTTCCATAAAGACATAGAGGAGCAAGTTTGGTGTGGAGGAACTTGACTGGCCTGCACAGAGTCCTGACCTCAACCCGATAGAACACCTTTGAGATGAATTAGAGCAGAAACTGTGAGCCAGGCCTTCTTGCCAACATCACTGCCTGAACTCACAAATATGCTTCTAGAAGAATGGTCAAAAATTCCCATAACACACTCCTAAACCTTGTGGAAAGCCTTCCCAGAAGAGTTGAAGCTGTTATAGCTGCAAAGGGTGGGCCAACTCCATATTAAACCCTATGAATTAAGAATGGGATGTCATTGAAGTTCATGTGCACGTAAAGGCAGGCGTCCCAAAACTTTTGGCAATATAGTGTATATATATGACCACCTTCCTAATATTGTGTTGGTCCCCTTTTTGCTGCCAAAACAGCCCTGACCCATTGAGGCATGGACTCCACTAGACCCCTGAAGGTGTGCTGTGGTATCTGGCACCAAGATGTTAGCAGCAGATCCTTTAAGTTCTGTAAGTTGGGGCCTCCATGGATCGGACATGTTTGTTCAGTACATCCCATAGATGCTCGATTGGATTGAGATCTGGGAAATTTGGAGGCCAAGTCAACACCTCAAACTCGTTGTTGTGCTCCTCAAACCATTCCTGAACCATTTTTGCTTTGTGGCAGGGCGCATTATTCTGCTGAAAGAGGCCATAGCCACCAGTGAATACCGTTTCCATGAAAGGGTGTACATGTACTGCAGCAATGCATTGGTAGGTGGTACGTGTCAAAGTAACATCCACATGGATGGCAGGACCCATGGTTTCCCAGCAGAACATTCCCCAAAGCATCACACTACCTCCACCGGCTTGCCTTCTTCCCATAGTGCACCTGGTGCCATGTGTTCCACAGGTAAGCGACACACACGCACCCAGCCATGTGATGTAAAAGAAAACATGATTCTTCAGACCAGGCCACCTTCTTCCATTGCTCCGTGGTCCAATTCTGATGCTCAAGTGCCCACTGTTGGCACTTTCGGCGGTGGACAGGGGTCAGCATGGGCACCCTGACTGGCCTGCGGCTATGCAGCCCCATACGCAACAAACTGCGATGCACTGTGTGTTCTGACATCTTTCTATCAGAACCAGCATTAATTCTTGAGCAGTTTGAACTATAGTAGCTCGTCTGTTGGATCAGACCACACGGGCCAGCCTTCGCTCCCCACATGCATCAATGAGGCTTGGCCACCCATGACCCTGTTGCCGGTTCACCACTGTTACTTCCTTGGACCACTTTTGATAGATACTGACCACTGCAGACTGGGAACACCCCACAAGAGCTGCAGTTTTAGAGATGCTCTGACCCAGTCGTCTAGCCATCACAATTTGGCCCTTGTCAAACTTGCTCAAATCCTTATGCTTGCCCATTTTTCCTGCTTCTAACACATCAACTTTGAGGACAAAATGTTCACTTGCTGCCTAATATATTTCACCCACTAACAGGTGCTGTGATGAAAAGATAATCAGTGTTAATCACTTCACCTGTCAGTGGTCATAATGTTATGCCTGATTGGTGTGTGTATATATATACAGATGTATATATATACTCACATGGTCATAGATGGATTAGAGTTCAGTTGCACTTTTGCTTTGGATTAAATGTGTGGTTAAATATTAAAAGGTATAAAATTATAGTGTAAAATATGTTTTTATTTATTTTTTGAAGATATATTTATTTACCGCTAAAATCTAAGAAGGCTCTACGTGTCTCTTTATAACCCTCATGATGTTATTGAACTTTTCTTTTTCTGCATAAAATTCTGCTTGCATTATAGAAGATTACATTTTATCCTAGTCTAAAGTTACAGACGCTGTAGTGTATACAGAACTGTGAATATTTTACATTATAATTTTAGAGACAATACAGCACCCTCCATAGCACAAAAAATGGTTTAAAGTAACTCGCTTTAGGGCACAACTGCAAAAGTCAGAGGGTGGGAATCTTGTCCTGGACTTGAACCAGAAATCGTTCTTTCTGGTTTAAAGCCACAAGCCATTTAGCCATTAGCGAATACATCAATAGAAACGGTGGCATACAGCAGTGCACAAGCTACTCAAAGGCCATTTATCTGTGATGGAAACAAATTGATTGTTTTCACCTGTGCTTTGACCTTAAGGAGCCCCATTCTCAGCGGACATGTCATGTGATTTCATTGTGCTTCACATACTGCTATGTGTTCCAAGCTCTCCCCGGCCTCTTCTCCCATCATCTCCTCCTCTCTCAGATTCTGTCATGGTTGATTTTGTGTAGATTGATTTAGTTGTCCGAGTGGAGCATCCAAATCCCTTTTTGAACTCTCAGAGTTAGTTGTAAAACTGGGGCTGATGAAACAAGAGGCTTTGCTTTAAAAAAAAAAAAGAGACACAAATGCATATATCCTGTGAGCCTGCAGGGATTATATGCAGAAAATAATCACATTAGTGCTAGAATAGGCATTTTGTTTTGAACAGTACTACTTTTTTTGTTAGTGCACGATGGTGCATCTTGCCACTGAAGCTATTTTTGAAAACTCAAGCTTAGGTAATGTCTTCTTTACAAGTATAATGCTTATTTTTTACATTTTCACAAGGGAAACAGCCAGAAGCTCTGTGCTCATTCAACGTGTCATCACTGATTTTGAGCCAAGTGCATTTTCTTGGAAGTCCAACTTTGAAGTATTTGTACATATTCCTAGTATTTATACCTGTATAATTAAGTTTCATTTAAGAAGCATTATATTAGGCTGGGATTTGAAATTAGTGCTCCTTGTATGCTAAACAAAAAAATGGAACCATGAGACAAATCAAATTTTAGAGGTATGGAACCTTTTTTCCCCTTAAAAAACTTCCTAACTTCAACAGTCTCCTTATCTCACCAAGGTTAACCCAGCTTGCTCAAAACGAGTTGGAAAAGTGCATAATGCCCATTAAATCCCTGACAAACAACAAACAAACAACAAACAAACAAACAACTAATTTTGTACTAAGTATATGTTAGTTGTAATTTGGACATTTTCACTTAGGGGTGTACTCACTTTTGTGGCCAGCGGTTTAGACATTAATGGCTGTGTGTTGAGTTTTTTTGAGGGGACAGGAAATTTACACTGTTATACAAGCTGTACACTCACTACTTTACATTGTAGCAAAGTGTCATTTCTTCAAAAGATATAATAAAATATTTACAAAAATGTGAGGGGTGTACTCACTTCTGTGAGATACCGTGTGTGTGTGTGTGTATATATATATATATATATATATATATATATATTTATATATATATATATCAGTGCTTCCCACAGGTTTGAAATATACTTGCGGTGGTAGCCGGGTGAAAAATCCTCCTATACCCACGGCACAAAAATATTATATAAAGGCCATAAAGTAGACATTGTCATAATTCATCAACTTGAGTTCATTAGCAATCGTTTGGCATACATCTGCGCTTTTCGTTGATTGAGAAGCACTTTGAAGCAGTCTGAAGCGTTGCTCCGCGAGCCTGTAGAAGTGTAGAACACGCAACAGCGCCACCTTGTGACTTTGCAACATGCAGCGCTCTTTGTGAAATATCCACCGTGTCTCTGCAGCGCACGTGGCAATTAGCGGGAGTAAACAGTTCTCGCGCACACAACGAGGAGGTATGAAACGCGTAGGGCCAGGGGAGATTTTCAACTAGTTAAAAAATACGTTATAAAAGAGTGACGGACATTCCTTGCGTTTTACCAAATGAGAGTTCCATGTCTTTATTAAAATCAACACATTAATGATTTATCTCTCATCCACCCACGACCCACCCGCAATTACTTGGAATGTTATTTTTTGTTACTTGGCCAATAACTGCAATCCGCGCATCACTTTGTGTGCTCTCACAGAATGTTCTGAGCGGCTCCGTTTGAGGCCAGCAAGTTGTAGGGCCGGAGTGAAAGCGATCTTTTCAGCACGGAACCCCATTTTCTGCAGTGGGGATGGGCGGAACGGTTCGAGAATGGACATAATCCGGGAAGCCGCATTGGAACCATGGTAAAGGGGTATCTGAGCATGTGACTGCCTGTCTGAGTTTTGTCAACACTCAACAGTCGGAGGTGGCCGCCTCGTAATTCTCTATGCAGAAAAAACCCTGATATATATATATATTACACAGTATGGAAGTATGGATGTACTACTAGTAGATGTATTACATTTTTGATAATTTTATTCTTTTTGTAAATAGCAAACACACACACGCACACATATATAGCATTATTTGTACTTCAAAGGGCACCTTATTCTTCCTTGTGCTGTTCTTTTCTTATTTCCAGCATGTGTTTGTACGAGATTTCTAACTGTGCCATTTCATAAATTCAAAACCACAAAAGGTACTGTCTGTATAACGGACCAGGGAATGGCCGTGTCATTGTTCCCCTGTCAGACTGTGAATTGAATTTATCGGTGGTACAGAAATTCCCTTGTGAGACAGAGAGATAAGAGAGAATGGCTCTCATGCAGACAAGAGGACACACTTAAGTCTCCATACATAAACTGATGACAATAAGAATGAGTTTGTGAACTCTATATAAAAGATACTGTATATTCCCAGAGTGTGATAGTTTTGCGTTTTATGTTAAAATATACATAACATTTAAAAATATATATTTAATATTTAAAATATATATAACATTTATAAAATATATATAACATTTCTTTGTATGTGTATTTTCTGCCAATCTATAGGACAGCCCATGTAAATGTCCACACCGCTTGAGCAAGCAAAGTGAACAACAATTAAATCAGGCCACAAAAAAAAAAAAAAAAAAAAAAAACATGTTAATGGAGGATTAGTTTCACATGAATGGATGAATCAAATCTTTTCCCAAGAGTTTTTTTTAGTGCAGCTGCTTTTAAAAATAAATTTGAAATCCAGTAGTTTCTGTTTGCAATAGCTGTACTGTGCTGGGCAACGCTGGTAAAATGACGCTACCTTCTAGTTCACTGATTCGCTCCCTGCTACGCTCTGCTCACATGTTCTGATAGTAATGATTTTCTAGGACTATACCATTATTTGGATAATTGGTCAAAAAAATAAATGTTAAATCTGATTCTACTGCCTAGAACTAAATGAAGAATAATATATTGATATTTAATATTAATATATTTTCTGTCCAATTTTAGTGTTACTTTTAAGAGAAGTATTTGTATTTTTAAGGTATTAGTAGTAGTAGCAGTTTCGGCCCAGAATATTCTTTTCAGTGCATTCCTATTTAGGCACCGTTTACGTTAGTGCTTTTTTGTTTTAAAACGGCGTTTTAAAATGAAAACAATCCTCATCTCCACTGACTTACCACAGCGTTTCAGAAACTATCTCCGTCTGCACTACACGGCCGAAAACGGGTGTCACATGACCGTTCATGCACACTGGGCATGCGGGTACAATTGTAAACAGTTGCCTCTTGTGCATATAGGTAGCTGCAGTATAAAAAAAAAATGCAGAGTTTAACTGCACAATGGCTGCTAAAAATGACGACAAAGCCAGCAAAGATTGCAGTTCAGTCTCCATGTTATTGTTTACACGGTCGTCAAGGATACGCAGAGCGAACGTGGGCAGCCACGCCATCGTTTTCAAAAGTCTCCATTTTGGTCCATTTATACTGAAACGCAACCCCGGCGTTTTCGAAAGTCTCCGTTTTCGAGGTTTGAAAACGCCGCTGTAGTGTAAACGACAGGTGTAACCGGACAAAAAGTTATGCATTTTAAAACGAAAATGCACTAGTGTAAATGGGCCCTTAGCCGCAACATTAATATCTGAGACTAAGTGAGCAATACATAGAGTCAGTCAGAGCATGTCTGGGGACAGAGAGAGATGGAAATCATTCCAAATATGTTTGAATTTTTTATGAAGCTCATTTTTAAAAGCTCCTTTCAAATCATAATCAGTGTATATACATGCTTAAAAATTATTCAATTTGAGTACTACAAATCATGAGTCATATTTGTATAGCGTTAAAGACTAGGGCATATCTGCCAAATGTTATCATCTGTTTGTGTCTGATCTAAATTGCTCATGTATGCAAATAATGTGCATAATGAGCTGGAATTATGATAATATTAAAGGCCAAATCTAAAAAGTACTATGTTTGTGTGTTGTTGTTGTTGTTTTCTAGTGTCAGTGTCACCTCAGTCCCTGGCTGTGAGTGATGGTGTCGTGGGACAGACCTGTTAGCACATTAGCACAGAGTGGAAGCAAGAAAATGGGAATGTTTCCAAAACATTTACTCATTCTGCTGCTGTTCCCTCTCATCAGTATCAATGCACTGGTGTAAGAACTCTTAATTTTATTAAATAACTGGAGCATACTGATCTCTCGGGCCTTCATCAGCTAATAATAGGAGTTCTTGTCTAATGAAGACTTGCACGGACTAGATCTGCTATGCTGCTGCTGTAGAGCAAGTATGGACTTGCTATTGCTAATAGATACAAAAATACTGCTGTGAGCATGTAAGGTAACTTGCTGCTGCATAAATAGACAGACATAAATCCCACAGCAGATCTAGGCAGGTGGAGGGTTTCAGAGGAACATGCTGCTGGACTAGCTTACAGCAAACACTGAACCAGACTATTTAAATGTTGAGCAAGCGATCTCAGTGGCTGAAGGATCAGCAGAGGCCAATCAGCTTTCTCATTGTGCCATGTGTTAATGATGTGATTGCTTGCAGATTGCATGTAAAGGACCTATCAGCCTGCGGCCTCATGACTGAATTAGATATTTTAAAAAATGTTGAAAAATGTTTATTTATTTAGGCGAGGGGTGGGCCATAGATACTTTTTCAAATTACCAATAAAATCTGAAAACTGATTATGCATTTTTTGTCCCCATTTGGCATAAAAACATACTGCTTTTATAATTTTTAATTTATAATTTTAAATTATATTTATAATACATGATAATAAAAATGTAATTAATATATTACAATTTAGTTAGTGAGTTAGTATGTTTTAGTTTGTTTGTTAGGTTTGGAGTGGGACTTGGGTCATACATTTTTGTTTCAAATCACCAGTAAAATCTGAAATAAGTTACATCCAAAACATGTGCATGCACATTCAAGAGCAACATAGCCAGGTGGTTGGTTCTTTTAATCATTTAATCAATTGAAGTTCTTTCAATCATTTTACTTTCCTTTGGCCACCATATTGCAATTCCTCCCATTATTTTCTTCACGCATGATCTGTTTCCTCCTCCTCCTCCTGTCTCTGTTAAAGGTAATGTAAGGTTATCTCTGGCATATGCTGTAATTATTATTGGCTGGCCAACCTGGCAGACACCAGAAAGGTCATCAGTGGCTTTTAAATGAATGGCTTTATTGTTTGGATGGAAAAGCACAGATCCTTACACTCCTGAATTTACATGTATTCTGTTTAGTTCACCAGTGGTTAATCCTCATTTTGACGTTGAATTGTTCATCAATGTAACTATTTAGGAGCATTCAGGCTGAGTACCAGCAGCATGTCTCAAGTTTACACCTCTACAGTGTTTTGGCATTGTTAAAATGGTCACCTAACATGTTACCTAGCAACACTGCAGAACCTCTCTGTATTAGACAACAAGAGGTCAAAATAAACACTTTTTATTGGTACTGTTTGCGATTTCACACTCCCTCTGTGGACTACTCTGCTGACCCTTTCAGAAGGTCATACTGAAGTGTTTTAGCTTCTGTGGAAAAAGCAAATAATACAGGCATGCAAATAAATACAGCCTAAAGAGCTATGATGCATTCTGGGATAAAACAGTGATGAGTTGTTCAATTTAAACTATTATATGTAATATTTTAGGACACTACACTCCTTTCAATTTTAGCACTATAGTCTCTTCTCTTCTTATATATATTATTATTATTATTATTATTATTTTTAATAAAAAAAGGGATAGTTCAACCAAAAATGAAAATTCTTTCATCATTTACTCAACCACATGTTGTTCCAAACCTATATGGAGTCTTTGGACTTTTAGACATTTAGACATTTCTCAAAATATCTTCTATTATGTTCCACAGAAGAAGACACTTTGTCTTGCACTTTGCACACTCTTTGAGGAGGACTGAAGGTGGTGCAGAGCAGCATTAGCACAAAGGATAAGAGGACACAGGTTTGTGAGATAGAAGTAGGCCCAGAAACATGTAACAAAGACATGTTAAGTAAGACACATTTCAAAGACTGACCTTTAGTACATGCAGGGTCTGTGCTGTGGTCTCACCGCTGGCTCAGTCATGAAGCTTCAAATGTTCTTTGAACATTAACAGCGAGTAACTTAAGACTGAAGAATGAAGAAGTCATGACAGACTTCTTTCATGTGGCAACCTCTATACAAGCTTTTCTCAATAGTAGCTATGTGTACAAAATTTTTGTCATAAGAATTGAGAAAAATCTTAGATAATAATAGGCTCCGGCACTCCTGCAACCCTGCACAAAGCAAGCAGTTTGGTGGATGAATAATACTATAATAGCTGTAACATTATTGTTATTATTATTATTATAAGCACAAAACAAAAAGTTATAAGAATTAAGCGCTCTTAGCTTGTGGGGTAAGTAATATATTATGTATTTTTTTTATTCCTTCGATATTTGCCAGAGTCAAATGTATTGTCTTAAAAAGCTACATCAGAAAATGTATTAGTGTGCTGTGGGAAATAGCTTTAGGTTGTTTGGTTGCTAAAATCATTGTGCTTCTAGAATATTTGTCTGTCAGCTAACAACAGGAAACCAAAGAAAAGGAAAATAAAGTAAAGAATATCAATAGGCAATAAAAAATACTATGCTAAACAAGAATAATGCTGAAAGCTTTAGCATTGCTAATCCAACTGAAGCAGGTACTTCCAAAGTGGGTGATCATGTGTTGTTTTGTCTATTATATACATCTATTATATATCTTATTTACATTTTAAATAAGTTTTATATGATTTAAGTGATTAATTTATTCAGAAATGTTTCTCTCTGGGTCTTATTCCACTCAGACTGTAAACAAATCTCTCTATCTGAGACAGCGTTTCTGGTTGAGCTGGTTTAGCTTAAGGCTTCCTGCAAGGGTTTTTCTCTGACTCTGGCAGGCATGTCGTGAAAATGAAATGGAAAAAAGAGGGCATGATTAAGAAGTGATGAATGCCCCTGGTTTGTGTTCATTTGAAGCGAGAACACTTTATGGAGGTCGGTGGAGAGCTGCTTTCAGGTCAAAGGTAAATTGTACCCGGAGATAAAGAGAGCAGCAGATCAACAGGTGGGAATATTTGCATTAGTACAGTCAAAGTAGACTTTTACATGCTTTATTGATGTCCTCTCTCAGTTAGTTTCCATTTCTATCTCGTTCTGCTCTAATGCACACACGTTCACACACTGTGACATTTTCACCCTCACTGTACAACTCAGATAGCAGTTTATGAACTTCAAGGCTTTGAGAGCTACACCCTGACTTAGTTTAGCTTTTGACTGCTGACAGGCTAATTATTTCTCTCTCCTCCCACCTCCACAACCGCAGCTCAGCAGCCTGGCTCCACGTGTTTAATTTCAGTAGCATTAGACGTGCTGAATTCATTGCTTGAAAATGAATGTGGCACTGTGGAGATTAAGCAGTCAGGGTAAGATGTGGCATGACCTGTTCCTTTAAGGAGAAGTTTAATATGCAGAGACGGCCATAAGTAAGCCAATAAGCCAAACATTCGTAGGTTGACTTCCCTGGAGAGTGTGACTCTGTGGCGCAGAATTGCTGTTTTGTTGAGCGATGTGAGCTTCTGGCTGAACCAGCAGTGAGACTGTCAGTGCCGTCCCAAGCATGGGGCGAAATCCAGTGTGAGGTAGAAAGCGTCCCCACCCCTCCCCCCTTCGGTCCAACTTCGTTTTATAAAATGGTTTGCTTGAAAACTGTGCTTGTTCTAGCTTTCAAAATATATCCCACTTGATATTTTGTTATGCGTAATGGAATGGCAATCATAAAGTTTTGGCTTTAGTGTGGCTTAATGTAAGTCAACTCAACTAGTGGTTTGTGACCCAGTGATAACATGCTGGTTTGTATAGATGCAGTCACAGATAGTAATCTTTTGTTGTTGATATCAAAGGTCATGCATGCACTTATTTTTGTGCATATTCCTTTTAGTAGAATCTAATGGCAGATGTTACGTACTTTCCAAAAAGAGCAGGATGAGAGGAGATGACAAATGGAGTTAAAGAATGTGAGTAATGATATGTTTGAAACAATAAATAAAGAATTGGCTATTTGAAAGCGAGTGAGATTAAAGGGAGGAGAAAGATTAATTGTCTTTTGTTTGAGCATTGGCTGTCAGTAGTCAGCTTCCTGCTAGGCATTTTTATGAGGTGTTTACTGTGAATTGAGCCTTTGTGTGCACTTGATCTTGGTGCTGATGAAATTAGGACTTTGAGAAGGAAAGACAAGAAGCAGGGATGAAGGAAAAATTGATGGAGGAAAATAAAAGTTGCATGTAACTGCTAATTTTTCCCTTTTCTCTTCAAGACAATAAGAAATTCCATTGGCTTTTCCTTTCTGCGCTTTGTGGTGCTGTACACTCTGGATTTGCACGCAGCTCTCCTCTGTCCGGCTCTGTTTAATTATGCAGGCTGAATCTGAAGCAAAAGCCCCTTCAGTATCACTATCTGAAACCCCTCTACCCTGAGGATTATCCACAGAGAAAATCAAAAGGAAGACAAAAGCCTTGCTTGGGTTACATTGGAATTCTTTATTTCAACAAATGCAAAATACAGTATACTTGAATAAAGACTTAAATGCCAAAGACAAACTAGTTCTTAAGAAATAGTCCTGATCCATCACTTTCTGTTCCTCAACCATAATCAGTGACACTTCATAATAAAACAAAATTCTGTTTTTGCTTTAGCTTTTTTTTTTCTTTTCTTTTCTTTTCTTTTTTTTTTTTTTTTTTTTTTATTTATTTTTATGTCTTCCATACCATAACTCTTAATACTTGCAGTTGTGGTATTGCAAGTAGGCCTGTTGTTGGCTCTTTTATGATAAATTGCTTGTGAAGTTTCCTCATTTGTAAGTCGTTTGGGATAAAAGCATCTGCTAAATGACTAAATGTAAGCGTAGGACCGGCTTTCTATCCAGTAGCCTTCTGGTTCATTAGTTCACTGTTGACAATATGAAAATCCCTTCAAAAATTCCTTGATGAAGTTCCTCTAGAGTCTGTAAGCTGCCTTGAGCTATAGAATTATTATTATTATTATTATTTTTTTCCTGGTGTGGCTGTTTCAGCTGTGGTTTGGCAGCACTATGTTGATTTGATATTCAGTGCTCAGCACTGTTGTATTTCAACATTTAAAAATGATGAAGCTTGTACAGCATATAAGAAAAAGCTCAAAATTCATTAACAAACTCTGACCCTTATTTTACACGAAAACCGTCATTACCACTTCATATTTCTCCCCTAAATTGTGCTGAAATAATATAGTTTGTAGCTGTTTAGTTTGTCATACTTGAGTTTCATATGCATACAATAGTCGTGGTCATGAATTTAGTGTCTGTAGCTTTGTGGACAAACACAGGAGGGTTTGTGGCAGATTAAAGCTACTAAAATACATTAATCCACCTTTAATCCTGAACCTCCCACAACAGGAAATCACTGCTAGATGCACACACACACACTGACATACACAGCACTTATTAACAGGCACACACGTGCAACATTTGTCATACTAACAGTCTTGCCCACAACATTCTTCTTCATATTACCCACATTAACATAAGAACGCACACACACATTTGAAGTTTAAAATTAAAATGCTTCATTATTTATATTCTTATGCATTTGCGGAGAGAGCGAATAGAGAACTAGTTTCGTATTTTATCATTCTGTTGGAATGGTGATGGTGAATCATTTTCTGTCAGTCTGTATTTCACATGATGACACGAAGCTGTCATTTATTTTTGAAATAGCATATATGTAGTCAGGTCACACATTCACATCTGGCTGCTGATAGTGACTTATTAAATAGATCTGCAAAGTTTAACTAGGCAAGTAACCATGTTCAGTGTAAACTTCACCTTGTGCCACCATGATGCTTAATCAGAAGCAGAACCAATTGTGGATCATTCAGTTCTGACATTACCACAGTACCAGTCTTGGGAGTACAAACACTTTGTAAATTCAGCTATTTTACTTAGTTGTACTGGGAAGTTTTGTTGAGTGGCAGCCACTTTCCCCTCATTGACAGGGGTTCTTTGCATCCTATATACGGAAACTGTGTAATTTTCTTACCGAGGAGCATTTGAAGGGCCATATCACGAAAAAGTGTGTTTACCTATAAGTGTTAATGCACAGAGGCAGTGTTATTATCCTTAGACAGTAATCCCAATCACAGGAAACCACAAATCACACTCAAAGTTGATTGCTGGTTCTCGTTGATAGACAAAACAAGACGTGCACTGACTATCTTGATGGCCACAAAGTGTGAAAAAGACTGGATGCTGTTGGAAAAGCGAATTAAAATCCAGTGTTTTAAAAGTAATCGCGTATTAGTCTTTCTTGCTAAATAGTTTCTAACTTGTTAACCCTATCATAGACATTTATTTGTGTGTGTGTGTGTGTGTGTGTTCTTGTATATATGGTTTATGAGGACACAAATATGTATAATGACCTGGGTACCTCCACAACATGGTTTATGAGGACACTTCCTGTGTCCTTGTAAACCAAATGGCTTAAAAATCACTAAAAAGTGTTTTTTTTTTTTTCAATTTAAAATGCAAAAAGTTTACTGTGATAGATAGGTTTAGGGGTAAGGTTAGTGTAAGGGGGTTTAGAATATACAGTTTGTACTGTATAAAAACCATTATGTCTAACAAAAGTCCCCATAAATCATGAAAACCCAAGTGTGTGTGTTTGTGTTGTCCTTTTGGTTTGGGCCACTGCCCTTTAAAATGTCTGTACATGGGACTTTTCTTTTTGTACCTGTTCTTGTAATTAAAATGTACACAATATATCCATTTTCTTATAGGTCACTTTGGTAAGTAAGTGTCTGCCAAGAATATAAATATAATCGGCATAACATTTAGATATAAACATGGCAATCCTGCAGGTTATGTATTCAAATTCATACTGAATATGTTTCTGCATTTTTAAAGAGCTTGAGCCTAGCAAAGGGAAAGTCAGTTGCTCGGTCAGTAGCTTTGAAAATATTTATAAATCCCAGGCTTTATCAGCCTTCAGCTCCTTGAACATATCTAAAATTGAAATTTCAATTTTATCTGAAGTAGACAAACCGCAATCCTCTTGATATGATGCAAGATGAAGTGACTTGCTGGAGGGTACCGCGGTGACAAAACAGGACAGAGACCTCAGTAACCTTCCTTCTGTTACTCATCAGTCCCACTGATCAGCTGACCTGGAAATAAACCTGCCAGAACTGCTGTCACCTCATCTGTCCAGTGAAAAGTTCAAGAACATAGTTAAATTTAATCATACTCAGTCAGATATTATAATAGCATTAGCTGAGTCGAGTGACTGGTGACACAAAAGGTAACATTCTTAGCAATCAAACTATGTAATTTTGTGGAGCAAATTATTTGCTCAGAGCAGCATGACATCAGTCTGGGTATCAAAGATGCCGACCCTTCACTGTGTATGTGAACTGGCTCTCAGTTTATGCTAATCCAGGCATGTTAGTCACTCTTTGGGGGCCTCTTTACAAAAAGTGTAAAATAAAAAAAGATTATTATTACTTGACAGTGGTAGCCGGTGCTTTTGTACTATGTTTCTTATTTTTGTGTCCTAAAAGCTTCTTCTCACGGTACTGATAAACAGTAAATTAGCTAAATAATTAAAGTTCAGAACTGCATTTGTACAATATGTGTACATGCCAATATGCAACAGAAAAGACAGTGTCTTTGTTTTTAAATTTCAAGCCTTATGTACTGTATATCATTTAGTTTTTCTTACAAAGACCCAACCATCTTAGAGCTCACCCAACTAAAAACTGTATAGAGAAGTCAGACTTCAAAAATACACAGATTGGGGAAAAAAAACAACAACATCCAATAAACTAGTGAAGCACAATGATCTTTGCTAGATTAAAATCATTGGTACATGTATCCGTTGTAGACTTCCAATGAAGTATGGCTTGCAGATCATGTGAATTGCTTTCACATATTTATCCTCCGTAATGAGGCTTCTAGGAATGTGTTGGATCTCTTTAAGTCAACCTTAACCACTGACCTGCTGAGAGAGCCGTTGTAATGATGTTACTGCTGTTTCACATTGCCATTTAATTCAGCTTAACTGGATGTCATCACTAGGACCTTTGCTTTTTCCACTCTTAATTGCTTAAGACTAATTTAAGCTGCTAAAGCCTGAGAAATGGCTTCTGCACTGCAGAGATTTTTTTTTATTTTTTATGGATGATACCTCCATATTCAATTACATTAAAAAAAAAAAAAAAATAGCTGCGAGCAGCAGTTAACAGGGTTCAAGCTCTTTAAGGCCTTTAAGCACATGTGTAAAAAGGTTTTATTTAACAAGTCTGTAACCACCTAGATCATAGAAGGAAAAGACCATTTACAGCCAAAACAGGCAACTTTTCTAAGTAAATATGTTTTAAAGCTTTTTAAAAGTTATCGAGGTAGAGGCAAAAACCTAGGACTAGTTTGCAAAAGTAAGATTTGATTGACAGCGGTGGTCCTAGAGGCAAAGTTGCTCATGAGGAGTTCTACCATGTGGTATGAATGTCGTGGGTGTGGGTGAAAAATTGTGTTACATACAATCCTTTACGCATGTGAAAAATGTGAAAGTGCCCCCCGGTGGCCAGTTTCTTTGGAATTCCTCACAGGTCCGAATGCAATGATAGGATGCTCTACCTGCCTGTCAACCCATGTATTTCCATTCCATACAGTTGTAGACAGACAGTCACTGAGCACTGCAAACAAACAGCAGCTGCCTTTTACAGTTCCTCCTGAAGCAAAACAATGATCTTATGTTGCATTCACGCATGTCATAACTGTAAATTAAGAAATTGCAACATGGAGCTATTCACATCCTCATTCTCTGATTTTTGTATTTTTATGTCAACACTATCAATGCTGAAATGAATCTGCAGCAGTCAGGTGGTACAAGTCAAAGCTGTTTAAACTGTTTACGTTCATTATTATTGTAATGTTATGTGCCTTGAGACATGAGGTAATTTAACGCCGTCTCTTGTGATGCTTTACAGGCTCTGCTCTGGCTGTGCGCGTTCATGTGTTTTGGAGGAGCGCTCTACAGGGAGGGTGGGATCTCATGCTTTCAAAGCTAGCTTGCTATTCCTAGCCTCTCCAAAATTGTCTACCCTATATATATGTATATATATATATATGTATATATATATATATATGTATGTATGTGTATTAGGGCTGTCAATAGATAAATTTTTTTAATCTTGATTAATCGCACACCCTTAATCCCGATTAATCGTGATTAATCGCACACTTATTGTGAAATTAAGCATACACCATTTTTCTTGTTTAACACGTCCATTTTGCCACCATTTCCTATATCCAGCAAAGTAAACCATCAGATTGAAGTGTGATTTTCACAAAACTGTATTTTTCCAGCCTTTTTTAAGGTAAATTTAGATGTCTTTCCAAAAAAGGACACCAAATAACCAAATTATATCATTTCATATAATTAATACATTTATGTAGGCTACACCAAAGCACCCATAAAAAAAAAAAATCACAGCAAAAAAAAAAAAAAAAACATTTCAGAATTCACAGTGTATAGTATGTGCAACAGAGAGCTTGTTTACACTTTAGATAAGTCACAGGACCACACGGAGATGCCAAAAACACCTAAACCAACCGCCTTGACCTGCATATATACTAAAGTACACAGTAACATACACAGGACAAATCCAAACATTATCCTGAATGTGTGTAAAAAACAACGTGAATGTACTGAAATGTGTCTGTGCATAAATACAATGTGCAATCAGTGCGTCGAGAGCTCTCATGCATGATTTGTTTGCGCATCAATATAGCAGACTAACGCGTGCTTCTGTACATCACCGCAATCGTCTTTACTTTGATTGCAATCCTCATCCATCAAAACTTTCATAGCAAGAAGCGGGTTTGCTTTATCCAGCTGAGAAACATAGTTTTCATATCATCTGGCCATACAGCGGTGGGATGTTTCGACGTCCCGTTCAGACAGGAACAGCGCGATGCGGGAGGGCTCGCACTCTTCAGATACAATGACACAATATGACAGAGAGTTTGTGTTTTAAAGCGGAACAGACACCGGAATGAATAATTCTCTCTTCCATCTCTGATATAATCAGCATGGACTTTAAGATCATCTAACTGCGTGACGTAAATTACATTATGACGCAATTTCACATGCTTCCGTAATTTTTTCGAGTTAAATGCGTCAAATTATTTTAACGCGTTAATGATTTTGAATTAATTGCATGCGTTAACACGTTAACATTGACAGCCCTAATATGTATATAATATTAGTCAGATTTTACTTGCATTTAGCATGTGATGAACTTTAATTTTGGGCCCTGGGCATAATTGTAAAAAGTTGTTGTGCCGAGCAAAAAGGCAAGACTCACAGGTAATAGTTTAGTCATAATAACACCATTCTACCCCCAACGGTATTAATAATAATAATAATAATAAACAACAACAACTTTATTGTTTATATTCATACACCCCTTGTCCTTTCCAATTCCTTTGGATTTTGCTCTTATTAGATTCAAATGAATTCCAATGAATGGAATGTAGATAATTTTGTGTTCTCTTTGATGACACAAAACCTCCATCATCCGTCCAGCATCCTTACCTTCATCAATGGTGCCGCTCTGCCTATTTTTCCTTAAACTGCTCCCTCCATCAAACAGCTCGCCTGAGGCAGAAGCCTTTTCCTCTCTGAGTCTGAGCACAGATCCTTTGATTGATCTGTCTATTTGATGTTCTTATTTCTGCTTTGCAACCACATATTAGATGCTTCTGGACTAGCCAATTTATCTTATGATTTGGACCTTTCCATGGCTTTATGACACTAGCAAAGCCATTAAAAATACATTTTTTGTGTGTTTGGCAAAATCTCCGTCTATCACCTGGCATCTCAGAGACAGCTAGAGGAGCTTGGGGACACAATCAGAATTTTTTTGACATCTCCAAAGCTGTGGTTCAGAGAGCAGGAAGTCTGAATCATGAATGAGATGTTTGCTGGTTCACATTTCACTCAGGGCAAGTGCTGTCCTCCCTAAAACCCCTGTGGGTGTCTGGCTGCTGAAGTCTCATCATCTTTGTACATAAAAAAGTCCTTTCTGCACTTTTCTGTATCTCTTTCTCTTCTAAACACTCTAGAATGAATAAATAAATACTTCAAAGGTAAACTTGAGATAATAGGGGTGTTTTCAAAAATATGTATTGAATTAAGTTTGGCAAATAGTTTTTTCTATTTCTGGCAAACATTTTTTGAACTTTAATCTAATGTTAAGCTTTAAACAAGAAACAATTCCTAGTGAGGTAAGAAAAATGCTACAAAATTTAACTCAAGATATATCCTCTATATATATATATATATAACACATTTTTGTGTTTCCATTAAATTCATTATTTTTACTTTTTTAAATATTTGAAATATGTATAGTAATATTAAATAATAATAATAATAAACAATATCATATTTATTAATATTTATTTATTTTAAATATATTTTTATTAAGATATTTATAATATATTTTAGTCTTATACTTTAACATTATCAGTGTATTTATTTTTAAGAGAAAAATACTGATTAAGAAATTATTATTATTATTATTATTTTTTTTTTTTTTTGCAGTGTAGCTGGTGCAATTGGCATCATAAACTCATCTGCTTTCTTACACAGTTCCTGTAGACAGAATCTGAGAAGTCAATTATAATTTTCTCTTTCATAATTATTTGCTTAAAAGAAAAGTTTAATCAGATTATTGCTCCGTGGCCTTCATAAACTTGCAAAATTAACATCCAGTTGCCATGGGTCATGTTAATTTCAAATGAAATGAATTGTTAGCATTTTTCCTTGCGTGACTTCTTCACTAATTGTTAAATGTAATAATTACTGAATGCTCATAATGGCACGCTGAAGGAATCATGACTCCGGGTCAGAGCTACCAACTCTGCACCCAGTAAAGAGTTTTTATCATTACATAATTTACAGACTTCTAATTGTATTGGTGGCTTTAATGGCTATGCTTATAATTTGGTTAGATATTACTCAATTATAAATCAGATTCACTAAATAAACGTTTGAAAAGGTTTAATTCACTTGTTGCTGAAAAGGTGAAATAGACAGACCATTCCATTACTATGCACCCTCTGAATTAGAAAATGTATTCCCGTTTAGACTAGGTAACCTCTCTCTTTGAACTTAATTAAGTCGGAGTGCGATAACCCAGCGCTATTACACTGCTGGACCTCAATTAAGACTCAACTTTTTTCTTTTTTTCTTTTCTTTTTTTTTTTTTTTTTGGTAAAAAAAAAAAAAGTTTTATTTCAAAGAGACATGTCTGCCTTTTTGTTTAGATGATTTATTTATTTTTTATTTTTTTTATACATCACATTCTTATGGACAGCACATTTTTAAAAAGACCAAAAAGATGAACATCAATGTCACTGCTGAACAGACTCAAAAGATGCTGAATTTCTTTTTCAAATATTTTCTGTCTGTGACCTTCTCCCTGGACTTCACCCTTCTGTGAGTGTGTGTGTTTCAGAAAAAGAGAGGAAAAGAATGACCGATGAGTGTTTAAGTGAAAGTAAGTGATTGTATGTGTGGCATTACCACTGGATTCTTTTAATAAACTGATAAATTGATTAAATTGATAGACCTGAGCCTTTGTTCGCCCTCCACACACACATGCACAGCCTCACAGCCACTGCTTTGTCATTAGGAATACATCTGTGCTGTGTTTGGGAGTAGTTATAAACATCATGCACATACCCTCTCACACACGCACAGGGACGGAGAGTCACACCATACGTCCCTGCACAGCTGTGATTCTTCTGACAGAACTGGTGTGATGCTTTACATGCATACTGTGGATGTTCCTAATGTTAAAGCAAACTGTGTGTGTGTGTGTGTGTGTGTGTGTGTGTGTGTGTGTGTGTGCGTTCGTGTGTGTGTGTGTGAAGTGCGAACAAAGGCTCAAGTGATGCTCTACGTGCATATTGTGGATGTTTTCCCTCATACCTTTAAGGGCGAATCAAGAATCTGTCTGGGTCACATTTCACCTTAAAATGAATACAAAGAAAATATTTTTTGCTTTTAATTTAAATTGTAGTGTTTATACATTATGATAGGTCTCAAGGTCCAAAAATATAATTTGTTATATTTTTTTAATTATAAATGTTTTATTAGTATTTTATTAAATTATTAGTAGCAGCAAAATTTACTGGCCATAATTATTTGTAAATGGCCATGAAACTGTATTTTGCATTATTCCCTTCCCTTAAATATTTGTAACAAATCACCTACCACAAAAAGGGAAAATTTAAATTTCTGTTCCTTTGTTCCTTATATTTAAGTTTCAGTGGCATAATGTGAAGAATTTCATGGCATGAAGTTCTGCCATTATATACATTAACTGTAACAATTTCACAGAAGGTGCATGACTTTAACCAATTGTTTAATTTGCTCACATTACCTCTGTGAAATTGAAACCTATTTCAATACCATATGAAAGCTGGATTCGATCCCTTTCCAAATCTGTATTTACTTCTTTCATAGCTTCACTGTAAACCTGAATAAGTTGGGCTAACTCAAAAAATTTGAGGTAATCAGTTACATCAAAATTTTTGAGTTATGATGTTCCCAATTTTAAGTAAGCAGAACTATCAAGTTTTGAGTTTGTAGTACTCATGCATGTTAATTGCTCCTAACTTGAAGTACTGAGTTAGCTAACTCATACACTTTGATAGCAATTAACATAAAATATTTAGTTAATTAACTTTTTTATTTTGAGGTCTTCCAAATCAAATGAGTTATTTACTTCACTGTAAACCCTAATAAGAAAATTCAGAAAATGCCAACTTGCTAATTTAACATGTTAACAATAGCTTGGTATAATACTTACTGAATGAGTACAGCAACTTAAAACATGTAACTTACCTGGTCTCAAACCAAGCCACATGCGCTACTTGTCACCTTGATGGTAACTCTTCAAAAACCCACATTAACAGAAACTCTTCTAAATTAGCATAACGAAACATTCATCACTACTAAATCTCCCTTATCCGTTAATTTTGCACAAAATAACATTATGTAACACATAATTTTAGCATTTACTCTTACTTTTGAGTGCCATGGGCAAAGCATGCTGGGAAATAGAAATCCCAGCCCAGTTTCAGTTAAACTTAAGTTCGTCTAAATTGAAAGAAATGAGTTCATACAACTCAAAACAATAACACAGTTCAGTTTACTTAAAATATATCAGTTTTGTGAACTCAAAAGAAAAAGAAAGTTCTAAATACTCATAACAGTTAATTTAACTGAACTAATTTGTTAAATTTAAGTTTGTCCTACTTAAAACAATTAAGTATTTTGAGCATTAGGGTTTACAGTGTTGTCTGTAACAAAAGTTAGGTTATCTGAAGTCGGCTGAATGCTCTGATTTTCAGGAACAGAATTCTGAGAAAAACAGGTTTAAATAACTGTCACCCCTTTTTTTCGCATAGACATGAAAATGCACTATCCAAACATAATGGTTGTAATTCAAGAATGCTTTAGAATATAGACTTAAGGTTGGTCTTGTTTTAAAGAACACACTAGTCAGATTATTGTAGAAGTGAAATAAATTATTAAAGTAAAATAAAAAAAAAAAATAAAAAGTTATAGAAGTTTAAGTTTATGAAAATGTAAAAATATAATTGTATATATTTTGTTAAACACATAATTAGAACATGTGTGTTCATTATAGCTCCGTTGTTCTCTTGTGCTCCGCCTTCTCGCGATAATGTTGTATTAGAAAAAAAAATCTTTGCCGTAGTTTTTACAGGACTGGCGGGAAATTTGCATTAATACTCCTTCATTCTACATGTTATGTGTTTTATTTTGATAGGTGAACTGTCTTTGTAGTTTTAATTAAGAGAGGGAAAGCTAAGGCCTTTTTTTTTTTTTTTTTTTTTTTTTATATAAATATATATATAAACCTCCGCTGGGTGTGTTCTTAAACAGTAGCCTAAAGTTAGAGAAAGACAGCCTTGCCACTATACATCACTATTTTTCTGCACTAAAAAGGCAAATTTTGCCAAGATATTTTCAGAGATGATAGACAAGATGTTATTGAATGATAATTTAATGAAAACCCAATTTTGACAAAAAAAAAAATGTAATTCAACCTATTTTTTGACTTTACTGAAAACGTTCATCATCATAAATATATGTCCATGTGCAGAATATAATGTCTCATTTTTCTTATGATTTTGTGATGAATTTCAACTTGGGCATATTTTCATGACATAGGCTGCACTTTGAATTTTTCTTTTTTTCCCTGTGGAAAAAAATGGATTATATGGATTTATCTCAACAGTTTAAGACATCCATACATCTGTTTACACTTTGAACAACTTAAAGCCAGTATGTCATGGATATTTTACATAATGGCTTGCACAAATGGGTCAAATATAAAGTGGATTTTATTCAATACTATTTGTTTCAGGGCCTGATTCTTCCATGAATGATGTTTGATGTGCTATCTGGTTTGTTTCAGCATCCCCTCATTTGTGTTCATCTAGCTCCATCTGCCTGGACCGCACACACTGATGGATGCGACAGAACATAATGTGCATTTTCTGACAGAGACGCTCTTAAAAACAACACTTTTCCTCACTCGCCCTTTTGTTCCTTCTCTCTCTTATTCCCCCATCCCTCTTTTGCTGAAGACTGAGTGCTAGAAGTCACGGCTCTAACCTTGAGATGAATAAGGGCCTGTGAGTTTGCAGACACATAATCTGTTTGGGCCCAGGAAAACATATTTCCCAGCATTCATTGTGACATAAGCTCTCACTGCCACTCTCTATCTGAAAAGAAGAGTAATGTGGGCCTGTGGAGTGAAGAAGGAGGTCTGAGGCAGGTGACATCCATCACTGAAGTATTGGGGTCAAACACAGAGAATCCAGCAGGGTCTATCTATCTATCTGTCTGTCTGTCTGTCCGTCCGTCCGTTTGTCCATCCCTAGTGGATGGTTGAATGGAATTATCCATCCCCTCAGAAGGTTTGTTTCCTGCCTTTGAAAATCAAATTCAAAATGTCCTCGGACATGCGGTTTATCTTGAGAGAAATAACTTTCATGTCTGCATAGACAGCGGCTCAAAGTTATTCTTGAGAAAAAAAGGCAATATGAGAAAAACAGAATAAAATAACCAAAGTTCACTTTTAAATTTCGACTTTTATGTAAGAGTCTTTTTTTCCCCTGTGTTATATTTTCTGAAAATAGCCACAGTTGTTGAAATAAGAATGGCTTTCTTCAGGGCAGAGATCCAGTGGCTGTAATATTTATTTATGTTGCTGAAAAGTGTGTATTTATGATTAGTTTTTATCAATGGCCTTTCATCTGAACCATTGGTTCATTGCCTGACCTGACCTTTAAGATTGGCTGAAAATGACCATGCTGTTGCAAAAATTGAATGGAGGAATGAAAACTCACACTCAATCTTTTACAGATCCTAAGAAAAAAAAAAAGAAAATATTCTCTGTACTCACTTTTGGAACTTATTCAGTCTTGATTCTGTGAATGCTTATTGAGGTCTGTGAGTTTTAAGATCTCATAAAAAAGTCACAGTTGATGCCTGGTGATCTCAGAAAAACTGAAGTGAATGTTGTGTTTGATCACTATCGATCAGTTATAACCAAGGAGGTCACTAATACCTAGAGAAAAGCTATTCGTTCCCATCCACATTCATCTCAGTGGCAGTTGCCTTGTTACCATCTTTGATAACGAACTCTCATCTTATATCTATATGTGATTTATTATATTGTATAATATCTTATTTGTTCATTACTTGCAAAAAAAAAAAAAAATTGCTAGAATACTCAGCTTTGGAATGGCCAAATGCTTGACCTACTGTATATACTGCTACTGAACGACTGTCAATGGAGAAAGATGCTTTATAGGCCCAGATGGTGTAGTTACGATATCTACCAGCAGGGACTAACTGGAACATGCTAGCCAGTCACCAGTTACTTGGTTTAACTGAGTTTTAAATGGCCAGGCATTGTGCTCAGCGGAGTGCTGCCAATAATGTTATCCGGTCTCATAGCGAAAGACATCATTGCGTCAGACAGAAAGTAATGGAGTCTTTAGAGATGAGACATATGAGGACTGATACTCTGAGACCCAATCACTGAAGACACATCAAAGTGAATCTGCTGTCCTCTATAGAACAAAGAAACTTAAAGCTTTTAGTGCTTGCTGAACGGATCTGCCACTGAACATTGATGAATGAAATGACCAGAGATTGGTTGAAGTGCTTGTCGTGCTCACTGTAATAAATCATTGTGCTAGTACTGCATGTGGTAAATGTTTGATGGTGGCTCTAGGCAGTAATACATTTTACCCGAAAAGTTCAAGAGTGACATTCTGTGACAATTTGACTGGTGTTTTCCTCTGTAATAGCATTCAAAATGAGCTTTCTGTTCCTTGTAAATGCAACCAGTGTTTTCCTCTGCAAATTTTTTAAACTGCTACTCTTGACGTTTTGACTCGTTATTCATACTAAATGCAAACCTGGCAACCACCAACTGGAAAATACCTCACATCAACAAATGTTTCACTACAATGGATGCCTTATAGTGAACTACTTTACATTTCCAGTGAAACAAGTGTATTATACAGAGGGGAGGAGAAAGAAAAGAGAGAATTTGACTTTTAGCCAGAGGAGTGAAAAATGTCGGAAGAATGCAGGTGGAAAAAGAAAACAAGAAGTTCCTGCACAATTGGGCCGGTGCTCACTGCAGGGCTTTGCAGTTCAGAAAATCCAATAAAAGCTGGCACTTTTCCATTGTGCTGTTGTTTCGGCCCAAGGTTATTACAAAGATGAAGTGTCAGTCACTCAGAGCTGGATAGTGATTCGTTTGTTTGGCTTTTGGAGGTTCTTATTATGTTTTGGACAGGTTTAAAGTCCATATCTTTTAATCGCTGCCTTGCAAACACCTGTTTTCCTCTTACCATGACTATTCATGAGTTTTTGTTATATTTGTATGTAGCACTGTCTCACTGACTGGCAGCTTTGTTAATTTGTTTTATTCTGCACTTTGTCTGGGTGCTGCTGGTATGTTGATTAGATGAGTGTTGTGTTAAAGTTAAAAGTTGTTTAATAGGAAAAGTGAAGAGAAGGTCATCAACTCTATAGTCCCAGGGGAGCCAAGACTTTCTCCCTTAATCCTAGTATCATACACTATACCGTTCAAAAGTTTGTGGTAAGTACACCAAATAAATGCAGCCTTGGTGAGCATAAGAGACTTTCAAAAATATTAACAAATACCGACCCCAAACTTTTGAACAGTAGTGCACATCTTAATATAAAAATGTTATATATATATAAAAAAAAAAATGAGAATCATATTAGCTAGTTTACTTTTTCAAGGATTATCAGGATTAAGTGAACATCTATATTAGGCATGTAACGGTACATGTATTCGTATCGCGATTTTTCTTATGGTTGTTTTCTAAGTGTCTTAAGGTTCGGTACACGTGTGTACACAACGGATACAGCATTGTAGCCTATTAACCACTTTTAACCACCATTAACTACCAATAATCGCAGTAAGCTCTGTGTTTTGTTACTTTCCATAATAAACAAAGTATCATCTTTCAAATTCTGTGCATTTTATTATGAAATTCAAAAAATAAATGCCGATTTGACACTCTTTGTTGCGTGACAGATCGCTGTAGGCGCCTCAGTTCAAGCGGCAGCACTGAGCGCAAGTGAGCGCAATCATCTCTTCCTTGTTATTACTAGTTTCAGAATAAACATGAACATCTGAAGGTATGTTGAAAGATACAGTACAGCTTACTGAAACGTATCAGATCTTGTTTTATCGCTCAAACTGTCTTTCAACCTTGGATAGACATTAATAAAACAGCTTGTAAACAGTATGTAACATAACATTTACCTCAGGCAAGTCATTCAGTGTCCAAAGCTTGTTAGTTAGGGCTGCACAATTAATCAAATTTCTAAACGCGATTACGATTACAGATGCCACGATTTCGTAACCGTTCAAAGGCGCAGTTACAAAAAAATATCCACTTACATTATTTTGTTTGCTAAAGAGGTGTGTTTAGAGCATGTTACGTTGTGAGAGGCAAATCACAACTACTTCAGAGTATAAAAGGTCTAACCCAGCACAAAAGGAACTACCAGTGACGTAATTGTACACTGATTGGTCAAACGAACGTGAAACACCAGCACCCACCATTTTTAAAAAGCGGTGTACACAGTCTAAATATTTACTCCATGAACTCTACAAACATTGAATAGATGGACTTCTTTTTGTCAGTGATAGAAGGACCTCTCAACCTTACACTAAGGATGAAATCCAGCGTGACTTTGAGCGGACCAAGTGAAACATGATTATGTATTTCTGCTCAGCTAGCGACATTGGGCATCAACCACACGACAAAAGCTAATACTTTTTCCAAATACTTTCTACTTTTTTTGTATAACAGTTCTATCTAATAATGTATTAGACAGGACTGTTAAACAGGCTGTTAAAGACTCTGGCTCAGCTGTTCTCAGCACCATCAGCACCATTATTTTGACATCATCGTTGTCAAAATAAAAGCCACAACAACAAGCGCAGTTTACGTCACTTCAGAGTTCCAACTGACAGTGCGAATGCAACCAGGAAAATGACCCTAGGGGAACATTAGTTCTCGGGGAACCACCCTGGAGGCTAGTTCCTAGAACTAATTTCCTAGAACAACATGGTGTAAAAGCGACTATTATTATTACATGCATATGTTTATTTATTTATTTGTTTTATTTAAAGAATAAATCAAACCAATGTTTAGTTGACAATTTCAGGAAGAGTGTTTTCAGCTTGTTTTTTATTTTACATGAATATATATTTTTAATATATATTTTTACAAATATGCCATTCAGTTGCTTCAAACAATGGTATAAAGCTATTCAAAACATTCAATCTAATTATTAAAATCGTAATTAATTATCGCAATTAGAATTTCAAGGGAATAATCGACAATTAAGATTTTTGTCATAATCGTGCAGCCCTATTGTTAGTTTACTAGAGAAATGAACTTTAGAGAGGAGCATTTTGTTAAATATATGCAATATATTAGCCTGTTTATTCATTTTACGTAACCTGTTAGTGATGTCTTGATTATTTAATGCAGTGGTTCCCAACCTTTTATCCATGAAGCCCCCCCTCCATACATATAAGAAACCCTGAGAACCCCTGCGAACTCTGGACCCCAGGTTGGGAACCACTGATTTAATGTATGTTTAAATCAATCTGTCATGAAAACAAGTTATGACAGCCACTTTGTAAATGATTATATTTCAACAACAAATTGGAGTAGAAATATAATTTTATAATTAGATTTAGAAGTTAATGCAAAAGCTGCCTTATATGCAATTTACATACAATTTTTACAATTAGTTAGTTTGCATACAATTTTTACAATTTTAATTCTCTTTAGGATAGAAATGGATATTTATGTTTGCATCAGTGGTGCAGTTCTTCTTAATTTGGGAGCATTTCTCATATTTGATGATTCAAAAAGAATAGTCATTTTGTACTTTTAGCCAGTGTAATTTCTGCATTTGTAATCTGCTGAATAATAGACTTTGAGAAAGAAACAAGCAAACTTCCTACAACAGGGAATTGGATGAAATGACAACTAGAAATGTAGAATACAGGATGTTTTGATATTTGGTCTGTTAGCCAGAGCCAATGAGCAAAGATTGTACTGTTTTTGGACAAACCCAAGTGGCTGGTTTATTTTTATTTATTTATTTATTTATTTTTTTGGTGTACCTGGCCCACTGTTATTGCAGAAACCTCAGTGATTAGGAACAGCACATGGAATCCCACAGGGAAAGTGTGTGTGTAGGTCAGGTTGTGCCTACAATGTAGGAACCAAATATCCCCAGAATGATAGTAAAAACTGAAATCATTTACATTGTGGGAGCAGCCAACAGTCTTTACAAGGGAAACGGTTTAAAAACATACTCATTGTCTTCATGTAAAAATGCTATAATGCTTCTCAATGGAAGGTTTAGATTAAAGGATAGAAAACTGCATAAATTTGCAAAATATTTCACTACTAAAAGATAAATGTAGCACAGGGAGTGATGTACAGGCACACAATGTGTCGTTGAATCATTTATTAACACAAACTCTCTAAACTAATCAAACTTCAAAGCTCTACCTATGAACCAGTGAATAGTTTAATCATTTTTAACTGATTCATTGGACAGTTCTCTCTCTCTAAAGAAAGAGAGAGAACTGTCCAATGACAGACAAAAAGAAAGTGTTCATCTCTACTTGTTTTTAAATGTCTTTTGTTACTGGAAAAGCTAAAATGTTTTGAAAACAGCTACTACTGACACTGAAAAATATAGCAGTTTCACTACCTAATTGAAAAGAGCTGGGATGAAAGTGTTCGGCAGTACCCAGTGGGAACAGGTGGATACAGTGAAGTAAATCTGTGTTTCACATTCTCTGCGTCATATCTGTGTCTATATCACTATTGACTGTATCAGCAGTTTCAGCACAGAAAATCAAGAGTGGGATCCAAAAGATTGGAGAGTGAGAGAGAGAAAATTCATGAAGGATTTAGCCAAGTCAGTGAAATCATTTTTACGGGGTTGGGTGGGTCATTCTCTTTTTAGCTGACTCAAGTTGAACAGCACTCTTTGGTTTAAACTCTAAAACACCTGCTCCAACTACCCCATCAATCCATTGGTGAGAAAGTGAGTAATTTACCGTGTGTAAAACGAAAATGTTTGGCTAAATATTTGTTCTTTGCATTGAATTCCTGTCAATCTCAGCAGTAGTATCTTGATGTGCACTGGGAAGCATGATATTTTTCAATATGATATTTACATTCATTGTACAGGTCTGAGATAAAGAATGGTTTTGCTCAGGTGGCCAAAATGTGCGCTCAACAGAGAAAAGTTTTGCTCAGCGAGAAAAAAAATTAGAGGGAACATTGGTCCACAGTAACAATACTAAATTTTGCAACCCTCTAACGTGATTCTTTCCTTTATATGCATCAGTATGTTTGAATCATTAGACAAGTAAGTTGAGAGAGATGGCATCTGTCTTGTGAGTGGGTGTGGCTTCAGCGGCGACAGCAGACACGCCCCCAGCATTTGAGAGCAGAGAGTACTGCTTTTTTTTTTTTTTTTTAAGATTTTGATAATTTACTTTATTTACGGAAACAGAAACAGCAGAATGAAGCTTTGGAAATGTAAGAGTCAGTTAACCACTTGAACAAAACCATCAGTATCTTAACGTAAAGAACCTTGGCAACAAGGGGTCTACTGCCTACATTAAACCTTTGTTTTGTTAGTTAAATGTACGATGCTTGAACAATGCCTTAGCTGTTGAATGAGCCACCTTCCCCGAACTGGAATGTCTCTGAGGTTCACTAGTTACCTGGCTAGTGTCAGCAGGGGAATAAAAGCTCATAATGATCAGTGGGAAGCAGACTTCTTGGAGCCTGCTTGGACCTTTGCTTGTTATGGTCTTGAGGGGTCTTATATAGCAAATAATTGTGTCTGATTGGTCCAGCCGCTACAACTTTTATCAAGCTTTGAAAAAATGGATTATGAGTTTCAAATAACATACTTACATCATGTCAGTTGTGTGCAGTCATCATTTATTTTTACACACCATTCTTGCAGACCATTTTCTCTCCTTATTTTACATTATTTGCTTACGTGACGTCATGGCCTCTTTAGTTCAGTTATTGTCAGTCAGCAGATCTTTACGCCTTGTTTCTGCAGTTCATTCATGAATAACATGTCCCTGTTTGTTCACAAATGAGATGTCTCATGCAGACTCAAAACATGGATTCATCAGTGAAGGATGTTCAGTAGGTCCGACCAATAATATCATTCATTGCCTGCATTATTTCCTCACGCTATAACTAGCCTTTTTGAAAAGCAACAAAAGCACACCTGTTTACACCTGTCTTGTGACCTTTGACTTACAAAGACATCTCTTTTATAACCTATTCATCAAGGTTTTATAGCAGTTTTAAAGTTTATTGTGAATATAATGTTCAGGGGGGCTGGATTACAGATTAAAGATCCTCTTGGGGAGCTCAAGAGTTTTAAACTAAAGTTATTTACTTCACAGATGGTTAAAAAGAAGAAAAATATATAAATTACAGCTTAATAGGCCAAAGAGGAACATTCTGCAGCATTTTAAGGTGGTATCTTAGCATTTAAGAATTGTAGATGCTAACATAAAGGTTGTGGGTTCAATACCATGTCACTATGTTCATTTATGCTGATCTTAAATATGAACTTTTCATATATTAAGCACATTAAGCTGTTTCATTTCAAGTGAGTATGTCATGCAAGGGCAGTCTGCAGAAATTACTTGCCAAATACAATTTCAGTATGTGAAATGTTCTGGTTTTTGACATTTTTATTCATTCAAAGAATCAAAGCATTTACTTCATAAAAGAGCAAGTTATTTTGTGTCTGAGGTTTACAAGAAGATCTCTGGAGAGATGGAGAAGATTGTAGACACATCATGGCTATTTAAAGTGACGAGGCATCCTGGAAGACCACTGATTTGAACCGAAGAGCTGCCTGGGTGTTAGGGCCATGTAATGCCAGAGTCCTTCTTTAGTAAATAGCTTCATACTTTCACTCATCCATATGCCCTTATCACATTCACGCTTGGCTCATTCCTCAGCAAATCACAGATACGGTCCTCCTGTAATCTGAGGTCCAGATCTTCTGCACGAATAAGCCTGATGACATGACTGTTTGAGTGAGTTTGAGGCAGTGAACTGTGAATCTCTGATTTACACTCCTGTATGTGTCATATCAGTGCTGTTCCAGACCCGTGGTGCATTAAATACGCTATTTATGGATTATGGCTGTCAAAGGGCGGTCATGGTCCAAAATTTGTCAGTTGGATTCTCAGGTGAAACGGCATCATCCTGTTTTACCTGCTGCCATTGTGTCTGAGGCAGGTGTTCTAACTCTGTAGGGCCCATGAACTAATATTTCTGGGTTAATGGAGTTCTGTAGTTATCTGATGTTACTTTTAAAAATGTGGAGGTTCTTCATAAACAAAAGCTACTTTTTCCAGCAAGTAGCAGTATAGCATGACAATACGTTATACGTGAATATGTTCGTTCAGGTGACTCATGTAAATGAACTGAACATTTGTTTATTGTATTGGATAAATGATGCAGTTCATTTTAATGTTGTTGATTCTGTTAAATATATAATGATGTATACAACTAAAAGTTTTTTAGTTGTTTTTTTATTTAGTTGTTTAGTTCTTTCAGACTAAAGATTGTTAATTCATTACAAAACTCTTGTTTTGGATATTAGGATATTTTTTGTATCATATTATACACTACTGGTCAAAAGTTTAGGGTTAGTATATTTTTTTTCTTCTTCTTCTTTTCTTTTTTTTCACCAACAATGCATAAAGATTTTTATTATTTAGCAAAATTTATAATTCAAATACACTCTGTTCTTTTAAACTTTTCATTAAAGAATCTTGACAAAAATGTATCATGGTTTCCACAAAAATATTATGCACCACAACTGTTTTCAATATTGATAATAATAAGAAATGATTCTTGAGCAGCAAATCAGCATATTAGAATGATTTGAATCATTGCCATTACAGGAATAAATTAGATTTTAAAATATATTAAAATGGAAAACCTCTACATGCATGAGTAGGTATGAATTTCACATGCATCTGCTTGTCGGAAACCTCAAAAAATAAAATTGAACAAATTATGTAAAGATGGCATATAAAGACTTGATTTTCCTTATTTTATATTTTACTATGCCATTTTACTATCTAATATTAAAGCCATAATGTTGATGTCCATTAGAACCACTTTATAAGATTGGACAGGAATGTGAGGATGTCTTCATTTCATCTTTATACCAGAACTGGAACGGCTGGTCCATAAACTGGAGTTATGGGCCATGAAGTCGAGACATGCAGTTAAGACTGAGTAGACGAAGGGCACAAATAATGGTTATAACCATGACCTTTCCATCCTCTGCTTATGTAGCTTCTGCACTGATCTGCCATGCTGAGAGTATAAAGGCTCTTTATTACTGATCCTAAATGAGCACATATTCAGGAAATTATTGGTAACACTTTAGTTTAGTGTCCAATTCTTACTATTAACTAGTTGCTTATTAGCATGCATTTTACTAGGATGTTGGTTGTTTATTAATACTTATAAAGCACATACAGTATTAATGCCTTATTTTGCATGACCTTATTCTACATCCCTTAATCCTAGCCAATACCTTAACAACTTAACAACTACCTTACTAATTATTCATAAGCAGTAATTAGGAGTTTATTGAGGCAGAAGTTGTAGTTAATAGTTAGTTAAGTGAGAATTGAACCCTGAACTAAAGTGTGTCCAGATTTTATGCACAGCTCGCTTTGTATGTTTCTGATGCAAATTATTTCTCATTATGCCTCACTCAAACTTTATTAAGTCAGTAAACATGGAATTAATAATGTGATACTAAAAACCTTGCATGAGTGAAAACCACAAAAATAGAACACAACTATAAGATTTGAAAGTGAGGTTGTTTTTTTCCCCCCCATAAGCCCTAGGCAAAGTGACTTAATTCACTTTAGACACATCAGCATTTTAAAAAATAAATAATTAAAAGCATTCTGCAATGACGTACACATGAAGATTTCTTATAATAGACCCCTTTTCAGTTAGTAAACATTGTGAATAGGTGGAGGCAGAACAATTCCCCTAACCACTTCACTAACGTTAGCTAGCAAGTTTTGTTAGCTTGCTTTATAACAATGACTGGAGAAAATCCGATTTTATCTGAATATGTAAGGTCACTCACTGTCCGGAACAGCAATTGTTAAAGGAACGGAACCAGATAAGCCAATGTTCCGTTGCTTTAAAATAATGAGAGTGATTCAGACACCTTTATTCGGATCATTAGGCATCAAATTCTCAGTAAGTGTAATGAATGGCACAAACATGAAGGTGCACCTTTACTTGAGCTGAGTGGTTGCTAAAACGGGCTCACTCAGTGACTAATCATTTTGAGGTTATTTAGATTGTGATGTGCAGAAAGTGCTGATATCCGAGTGGCTGAGTTGTTTACTATGTAATTAGTTCATTTTAACAATTTTCACCCATTCAGGCAGATTTGCAGAACATGATAGACAGAAACTCTCGAGTCCTGAAAACTGTATAAACATGAGCTTTTGGAACAGTACTTGGAAGACTGATGCTGTCGCCTGCTTTTCCTGGCACGTTCAAGGACACGTCTCCCATGAGCTCGTTAATCATTTCCCAATTAAGACTGGGGTTGGGGGGGTTTGTTATGAAAAAACTCTCAGGTGACTGGAGCGTCGGAGCGTGTGTCCGACCGGACCGCGCCTCATTCTCCCTGACACCTGTCTGGGTTTTGGCAATGATTGATTTGGACAGTGTTATTCTCTGAGAGTAATTGCGGCCCATTCTCCTCGAGCTCGGCTTCTGGTTTTAACGACTCGTGCTTTGCCGTTGGGGATCGTGGAGCTGCTTATGCATTCCCCTCCGTAACATGTTATTTGTTGTAATTTCATTTTGCCCATTCCCTTCCTCCCTTCCTGCATGTGATCTCCCCCACTGGCCTTTTATGCCAAGGCTGACCTCGTCCATTCAATGGCATATATCTCCAACTGTTTTCTGAAGTGCCGAGAACAAGTGTATTAGAAGATGCCGTTTGATTCGGTTTCTTGGCTCTTGATGATTTATCACACTGGGCTGCATTAAGATTGACCAAAAAAGAAAGAAGAAGAAAAAAATGGGAAGAGCAGACACCTTATGGTGCCTGCAAACATTTGTCTTCATCCACTGTGTTTAGAAATGCCGGTATCTTGCTGAGTTGAGCTGTTTTGTACAGAGAGCTTACTGTGTGACCACAGGATGAGTTTAAACGGAAGCATGATTTGGAGAGAGTCGCTCGGACTGCCTGTGGCTGTGTAGTTTTACTCTTTCACACAGATGGATTATTTCAGATGTGCTGACTGTGGCAGATTGTTTTTTTTCACAAAGAACTCAAAAAAGCTTTTGGCTAATATTTAAATTATATTCAAAGGTTTTGCATGTTTTTAAAGCAATGTACTTGACTGTAGGCATCAACCTTACAGAGCATTTCTTTCCTGTAATCTTGTCTGTGGTCTTCAAGGAGATGCCAGTTTCGGGCTATAGACCCTCCAGTGATGAGGCAGACATGCTTCACCATTAGTGTGTCATTGTCTGATGCCTAGTCATTTAGTAGACGCTTTTATCCCATGTGACGTGTTAGACACCAATTTAATTACAGGAACAGTTCTGCAGGAGCCAAGTCAGGTTATGTGTCTTGCTCAAGGGTGTCAGAGCAGAAAGGATGTCTCATCTCAACCAGATTCAAACCAGCAGCCCATGTCTTTAACCATTAGGCAATCAGTATTTATTAATTTTGGTTCTGGAGGTCTTTACTTCAATCCTTCATAGCTTTTGAGTAAATTATCATTTTGTGAGCTATTGTGAAAGGCAGTGATTCCCAGTCTTAACTAATTTTAATTTCATTACATTACACTTCAGTGCTATTTAAGTTGAGTCAGTTCAGTTTAGTTCAGTTCATTTGATTAGATTTGGTTCAGTTCAGTTACTCAGTTCAGTTTAGTTTGATTTGGTTCAGTTTAGTTTGATTTGGTTTGATACATTTCAGTTATACAGTTCTGTTCAGTTTGATTTGATTCAGTTCAGTACAGTTCAGTGTATTTTAAGTTGTTTATTGAGCTAGGTTGAGTTTGATTTGGTCTGGTTCAGTTATTCAAGTCTGTTCATTTTCATTTGGTTTGCTTCGGTTCAGTTCAGTTTAGTATAATTTTGTTCAGTACAGATCAGTTCAGTGCAATTCAAGCTGGTGATTCAGCTCAGTTTAGTACAGTTCAAGTAGATTCAGTTCAGTTTTGGTAAATTTGGTTCAGTTCATTTAAGTTAGATTTGGTTCAGTTCAGTACAGTTCAGGGGTGCGTTTCCCAAAAGAATCGTTAGCTAACTATGGTCACAAGTTCTGATGTTATCAGCATTTAGTTCAATGAGTCGGTGTTTCCCAAAACCATAGTTCTAACGAACATTCGCAAACAGCATCACAAAGTTGTGTGGTTGGAACATCAGCTCTCAACCTGTGGTTAGAAGTTTCTTGTTTGCATGACGTGGACTTAAAAATCCTTATCTTGAGCAAATTAAGCAAGCTGACATTCAGTACAATCTACTGTATATCTTTATTTCAAATATATACAAATTTCATTTACATCTTTTAGTTTGTCAAGAGATTTAAAGCGCTGTTTTTGAAGAGTGCACAGAGGGAGCATATGATTCTATATGAATCTGGAAATAACAAAGGAAAAAAAATTAGTCCTCAGATGTCATGTCAGTAATTTGTAGCAAATATCTGGCATTTATTTGATCTCAAACGGGTTAATTAAAAGTTACTCCACCTGCGTGACATCATTAACCAGTGTGGTTGAACGACAAATTTGTGACAATATAGTCTCAGGAAATCGAAAAGGAAAGTCGAGTCGATTCAGTTCAGTTTGATTTGGTTCAGTTCAGTTGTTCAGCTGGGGAGTTTTTTATTTGTGCATCCCCATTTCCTTGCTTCACTTCCTTTCCTCACATCTTGTCCCCATCCCCTTAAAATGCGAAGGGAAGGATACACCTGTGTATCTTTGTTTGTGACTTCTCAGGAAGCTTTCTCACTCCTCACTTCTCGTTCCTCGCCTCCTCATGGTGCAATTGGTGAATTACGATGGCTGAGTTTGTTCAGTTTCCGGGTCATGGGATGGAGGACGTAGAAGCGAGGAAACGAGGAACCATCCATTTGAGTATTGAGAAGCATCCTCAGATTTGGTTCAGTTCATGTTGATTCGGTTTGTTTCTGTTTCAATGCAATTTAAGTCGAGTCAATTCAGTTCATTTTGGTTTGGTTCCATTCAGGTGTTCAGATCAGTTTGATTCAGTTCCAGTGCTTGAAGTGAAAAAAATAAAGTACCAGCACTTTTATATTTTCACTTCAAGCACTGGAACTGAATCAAACTGATCTGAACAACTGAACTGAACCAAATCAAACTGAACTGAATCTCAAGCACTGTTCAGTTCAGTTCGATTGAACACATTGTTCTAAAGCAGAACAGCCACTTTTTATGCATACTATGGCGTTGCTAGCGCCATGCTCTATCATACAGGGGCACTAAAATGAATGGTTCAAAACTGTTCATGTTTAAGCTAATTACAAAACACAAGTTTAATTCAAATCTGATGCTAGCTTACCACTAGTATTTCCACCGATCATTAAAACTCTCTGCATCCCTGGAGCAGCATGTGTAGGCAAGGACGGAGCCATTGACTCAGGGGTTTTTCGTGACAGATCCTGTCTGAGTGTGTGACCTATAGGGCATACCCATCTCTTTAATGAAACAGCCTGGGCTCTGAGCGTGGCCTGAATCAGCATCAGTTCTGCTTCTAATTTTAGATGTTGCCCACCAAGTCAACAGTACCGCATTAGGATCACTGATAAGTGCAACAGCACAATAAAGAGACACCTGTCTGGAGGCCTGTAGAATGAAGCAGACCTCTCTCTCCTCTTATTTTCACAAATTCACAACAGAAACAAATGCGCATATACAGTACGCATCATGTTGCAACCCTCTTAATGAAACATCAGAGGAAGCTTAGAAGTATATATATATATATATATATATATATATATATATATATATATTAAAAATACAGTAATTAGGGAAATTTTAATTACTTACTATAATTTTCCTTTTCATGCTCATTACTGAAAATTTAGACTAAGGGCATTAGTAGTGTTGTCCCTCATTTCTCTAGGCATTTTATCCTTGTATAATTTATATTTAATGTAATGTTTTGTTTTTTAATGAATTAAATATAGTGTTAATCTGACATTTGATCCTACCTTGCTCCTGTTATATGATGATTGGCACAGTCCTTTTTAATGTACATTTAAATGCAGCCTGCATTTGTTTGTGACAATATCAGCATAATCAGTGGTGAGCGTGCATCCAAGAGAGATTATAGTAACGCATTAATGTCCCCAGCGCATCTGTCGAGGGAAACATATGAGCTAATTATACTCATCAGGTTTCCGCTCTTTAATAAGCCATCCCTAAGTGCTACTTACTGCCACATTAATGGTCAAATTTGAGTTTTTTCGCAGTAATAAAAGTACCTGACGCAGATCTGTGGCAGGTTTTCTAAAATTAAACTCCCCTAAGTGCGATAAGATGTGGACCTTTTGAAATATTCCCATTAATGCAAATAAGAATCATCAACATACACATGCTTAAATATTCATGTACGGATCAAAGCACAAGGAATACTGATCATGTTAGGTTACAACTCTGAAGAATTTGAATATTTTTGTCATTATATTAATAATAGCCAGAGGTTCTTCCAGACCTTCAGAAGTGTGTGTGTGTATATATATATATATACACACACACACAAATATTTTTGTTAATTTTTGTTTATTTTCAAAGAAAATAATGATCCTGAGACTGAATTACTTAATTTCTCGGGTTGTCTCTTTACACTACTTTTTTTGGACGATTAAATGACAATAGCTCCTTCTACCACTGTGTTATCAAAAGAATCATTTGATAAATGATGTGTAATTCAATTTTTCGCATGTTTAAAAGGGATAGTGCAGCTGAAAATTGCGCAGTATTGTTAAAATGTTCTTGCTCACATCTTAGCTGCAACCTGAAAACAGATGCATTAGCATGTTCTGCTAATGTTAAAAATGGCTCATAATCCTTTCACAAATGAATGCGCAAACAGCCTTACACTAAAAAGCATATTACCCAGATGCTGTGTTCTGTAGCTTTAAGCCTCATTGCCCTCTAAGGAGAACAGACATGCTAAAATGCAGGGAGAGAGATTCATTAGCCTCAAATGTGTGTACCTGCCGTTAGCCAAGCAAAGTCAAGCCAATGCTCACATCCTGCCAGACTTTAAATGCGGCCCACATGCTTCTGTGAGCAAACATTAAGCCCTGGTACTAATGGGCATCAGCCCAGCCATCGCTATTACAAAGTCCATTAAGGCCTTGGAGGGTAGAAATAAATAAACGCATCAAAACTTATTAATGTTTTATAAGTTACACTGAGGGTACAGTGAGTCCGATCTACAGGAAATGAAAAAAAAAAAAAATCTAACTCTTCTGTCCCTATTTTGGCATGAACATTGGAGATTTAGTCACAATATTAATTTGATGTACTAAATAGATCCAAACCTTCTGTCATGTTTTTGTTATTCTGCTTGTAGCCTACAGCCTTTTCTGTAGTCCAGTAATAAATTAGTAAAATGATTAGAATTCAGTTCAAGTATTTGACTGGTCATATGATCTCAACATGTAAAAATAACACTGCTTTTAGGCTACTGATATGATTTGACTCTTCATCTCGTGAATATACATGATTTTAAAGTTTTTTTTAAATGAGGAAAACACTGAAAAATGACTGAAAAATTATTTATGTTATGTTATTTCAGATTTTATATGCCTCCGTTGAAGCTCTATTGAATGCAAATTAATGCGTCAGGATGTCTTGCAATTTATGAGAAAAACTGTTGGTATGACGCACAGAGAGACATACCTCAGCAGGGAGCTGTTTCTTAAACTCTGCTTAATAATCAGCCAGTCAAGCAGACATGATAATGTCTTTCCCAAATCTGCTGGCTATGGCTTGTCAGCCAAGAGAACTTTTTGAAAAGAACCAAAGACAACATTTAGATGCCTTTCAGATGGCATCACAATACACAGTGATAATATATTGATAAAAGACTATAAAATGATGAATCAAGATTAAGGGAAATTGTTTTTGTTCTGTAAGTTTGCCTAGCAAGATTGAAAACAGAGAGACAAAAGAAAAGAGGTCTTGCCCGCACACAGAACAGAAGTAGCACATTATGTTCCTTAGTTTTTGGATCTGACGGAAAACTCAAAATGAATAATTTCAAGCTCAGCCTCCTGCTTCCTCCAGGCCTAAATGTCAGATGGTGTGTTTGTCCAGCAGAGTGAGGTTGTTTTTTGGGAATTTGAAGCCCATAACGTCAACAGGAATCAGTCTTATGCAATACTTATATTTGAGAGCCAGAGAAGGTGTACTCAAAGAAAAACAAAAAAATGGCTGCTTGTTCAAATTAAATGTGATGAAGCAATTTAAACGAATTGAAATAAACCCTAAACAACCCAAAACTATAAAACAAACATTGATCAGTATATTTGTCCCCAGTAGAAATATCTAAATATCATTAAAACTTTGCTTTTGTCATGAATTAATATGATTGTTAAATCCACTTAAATTTGTAAAATGAAAGTTAACAATCATTTTTTGTTAGGACTACATAAATCATTTTTGTTGACATAACTAACAGGGCAGTGGATCTGTAGTTCCCAGCATGCTTTGCATTGGACTGCATTAGGACAGTAAATTTTGAAATTAGGTGATATTTTATGTTTTGTTTTTTTTTTTAAATTAAAGAGAAAGACTTTTTTTTTTTAATGTTCAGTTATGCTGTAGAGTTTCTGTTACATTTTTGAGTTTTGTGGTAACCATTGTGCTGAAGAGTTGTGCTTGTGCTTAGGCTGTGGGTGGTTATAAGATGACTATGTCTGTTTCTTCACACGGTCTCACACAATGAGCAAAAACTGTGGTCATTGCCAGTACTGAGACCAGTCTCTTCTTGCTCATCCTACACATTGGATATAATAATAAACAAAATTGTCTTTAGCATACTAGCATGCACTATCGCTAGTTAGTATGACCAAAGACTATAGATATAGAAAGACAGTTCACTCCTATTACTTATGAATGGGATAAAATGCAACGCGCAATATGGCGGAATACGTCCCGCCTTCAAAGTAAAAGAGCCAAACGCTGATTGGTAAAGTCATTACGTCACTACAGCTGCTGTTAAAAGATCCGGTGCCCATTGAAACTTGAGACCCGCGCATAGGACTGCACATGCGCATTGGCTGGTCTAGCCTGAAATATAAGCTTTTTTAATGCAACTTGAGCATAAGAAACAACATTTATGGCACGGTTCATGTCAGATTTTGTTGCTGATTGTAAATATGTTATTTAATTGTGAGTTCGGCAAGCAGTTTTTGAAATTTCAGGATTCCTCCATTCAAATAGGTCTTGGATGCCTGAGTAAACTTTCCTTGAAAGGGACTTTGGTGTGACACATGAACTTTTTAAAAATGTATTAAGTTGGTTCAACAAAACATTCCTTAATTTAATTAAGTTCATTGAACAAACAAATTTTTGAGTGTGGGGAACTTGTGTGTCCTGATGCATTGTGGGACACTTTCAAGTAGAGTTTGTTTCCTAACCCTAAACAATCCATACCCAAAACTATATAAAACTTTAATCATTAATAAGTATTTTTCCCTAGTATAAATATCTAAATATCTCTATTTTGCTAAAGATATTAAGGCTTGTTTTGATCTTGATTTAAGTTTATTTTTCTTACTCCAGTGGCATTTTTTTTTTCTTCTTGTATAAAGTCTACATCTACGTGAGGGCTATGCCACAAGGGTAAGATAAACAAACTTAAAGTAATTCAAGAAAACACGTCTCGATATTTTCCAGAAATGTCCTTCTCACGTAATTTAACTTGTTTTAAGGATGTTTAGATATTTATAATGTTTTAGATGTCTTGAAAACAAGACAACATTAAGAAAAGCTTTCGTTGTGACTGCTGCAGTTTACGTGATGCTCTACGTTAGTATGTTGAACTCACTTGATATCCCACAGTCATATCAGCACTCTGGAGGCGTGAAAGCAGATAGATTAGAATATGCCATTGTTTATTTATCCTTTTAAAATACTGGCATGCCTCCTGATTTATCTCAGGAGTTGCTTGGCAGACGTTCATTATGGTGGGTTCAATTCCACAAGTCCAAGTAAATGATCTAGCAGGAATGAAACGTTGATTACGGAAGATTTTTTGCAGCCAACTGCTGTTGCCATTTTTGCTGTAAACAAACCTCAGAGCAGTCTTTGAAAGATAACTTTTTATTTTTTGGTAATGTCAGTGGCTTTTAAAACGGTATGGGATCCCATTCATTCTTGCAAAAATGTCTCACTGATGACAGGCTGCAGTTAGAGGGTTTGAGAGAGAAAAAAAAAAAAAAGCACCATAAAAGTAGTTCATATGACTAGTGCTCTGTATTCTTAGGCTGTTTAAGCCATATGCTTGCTTTGCATGAGGAAAATACTTTAAAAAAAATGATTCATCATTTAGTGAAAACATGCCATCTGCTCTAGCTTTTGATAAACATCACACCATCATCAAATGTCATTGGTTCTCATGTGTCTCATCACAAATGTCATTTTCAGTGAATTACAAATTAAATTAGTTTTAAAAAGTTACCGTATGCCTTTAGAAAACTTGGTATTATATATGTTATATATATGTTCACTTATATAGTGAACACTTTAATGGTGTTGTTTTGTCAACCTTACAAACTGTTGATTTGTAGTTCTGTGGGAAAAAATGCAGGTGAGTAAACAATGACAGAATTGTATAGAATAGGTTCTGGGGTACTGTCCCTTTAAGACAGGTACAACAATGATTTAAAGGGAGATGAATTGTCCATCAAACACTCTCAGTGACATTTGACTACCTCTCTTTCTACTATAGACTGGATCCTTTGAAAGTTAATGTCAGACCAAAGATGAGAGAGAGTGAGAGGAGGGAAGATATACTTGATGAGAGGGAGCGAGAGAAAGAAAGAGTGACACCTGTGCTCTGTTTTCAATATTCTATGCATTTAAAAGAGAGTAAAATCCTCTCCAGATCTCAAGAGCAAACGTCATCACATCAGCCTTCAGACTTAAATGTCACATGAATTCAAACTGAAGTCACATTTTGGGCGCTTTGTGGAACATATGGCCCCGAAGATACTACAGATTGAAATTTCGACAACCATCTGCTATGTCATTTTTGACCCTGTCTTTCTTTCTCTCTCTTCATCAGGTCATTCGTCACCAGAGCTCTATATCTGATGTTTCTACATTATTATGTTTGTATAAGCTCAGCAAACACAATCTTTTCTCTAATCCACATGCCCATCTATATAAGTGACCCGAGTGTTTGTGTGAGTCTAAACTGAAGTCCCCCAAGACAACATTTATTGATGCTTTTAGTAATGTCACAGTCTTCAGACATTGATTTCAGAGATGACAGTGCTTATCTGTTCTCCAGTACTACTGTTTACTGAAGCCTTTAATGACTTTAAAATCAAACACAACTGGATTTATCTTTTCACTCTTTTCTTCTATCCATCTACAGTCAGACCGAGATATATTTATTGATCATTCAAAACTTTTTTTCTGTACCTTTCATCCACAGACCTTGTTTATGTTCGCGCCTGCATCATTTCTGTCTTCATTATTTCTTCTTTGAAGTCTGTTTTTTTTTTTCCTTTTCTTAATCTCTGCTTTCTCTTTTCTCTTTTTTATTGTGCCTGTCTTTTGACTTTATTAAACAAGTCTCATTGAATCAGCATTGTGATGATGAAACTTTAGCGTTTTAAGCAGAAATGCACCTCAGAATCTTTCTTTTCTTATTTTTACTACCCAAAACCGAGCAAAAATTAGCAGCACAATAAATCCAGTCAGGATTGTCCCCTAAGGTCCTTTCAATAACGTTCCTCTCTAGGACGCCAAGTGACCAGTCACCCACACTCTAAAGCAGAAAGTGTGTGCTAGCTTCTTCACCACAGTTACCGCTGAGAGAACAGAAGCCAGCCGTGGGAAGTCTTTGATCAGCTGAGCTTTAAAGATCTTCAGTGCCAAGAAGATCCTAAAATTAACTAACTGGGTTTACGTTTGTATTAACTTTCCATGGTGCTTCAATAACATAATTTTTTCTATAGTTTAAGGGCTATAGAGACCAAAAAAAGTTGTCAAGCGTGGTTAAATTATACTTGTTTAGCAATACTTGAGTTAAATTTTGATTTGTTGAAGGTCAACAAACATATGGATAAAAATTACAACTCTAACATGGGGGATATAATGACAGTCCATCTTACATCAACATTGAGTGGCACTTAGCAATCAAACTTCAGAGAGAATTTTTAAACAAATGGTTAAGTCACATGATTTTCTGAAGGAAGTGAGAGGGTGTTGGAATATGGGAAATTTTTGGGATGTGGATTTAATATGGAACAGTGACGTATTAAACCCCTGGAGAGAGCTTTCATAGAGGCTGGTGTCTCCCCGTTTAAAGGACTGGTCTGTCACAGAGTATAGGCTTCTGTTACCAGAAGAGCAATTAGCATTCCAGCTGTGCTAGACTAACTATGCTAATTAGCAAAATAATCGGCCACAGTGTGGTGATTTATACATAAATATAATCACACAAACTCAAAACAAACACAAGAGTGGACAGACATCTTCTGTAGACCTGGCCTCACCATTCACTGCTGCTGTGAAAGTCAATCTGAATTCAAAATTCGCTTTATTTGTTTGTTTGTCTTTTTCAACATTTTGTTTCACTGAGGAATACATCACATTATGGAAGTGAAACAGGTTGTAAACGCTATTTCATGTTGACTTTAAAATTAGATTATCTGATTTGACGGCCTGCCACAATGCAGAAATGTCTACAAAGCTGTACGATAAAGGTCAAAAGCTTGGATGGGTATCATCTCATAAGTTTGGTTGGTTGATTTGGATCTACATAAGGTCATTTCACATAATAGAAATCAACATGACTTGTCACAAACATATTTTGTGTTTTGCTTGCATGCAGTGCATGCAACTAACTTAATAACAAGCAAGACTCCTTTGGCCAAAGTGCCTCACCAGAAGAGCCCTTCCTGCATTTCTGTGCCTGGTCCACCAGCATTAACCAACCTGGAACAGCATAAAAATATCTGATGTATGATATTCTGATTTGCCATAAAACCATAGTGGCAGTGGAATGATGTTTTTGTAATACTGCAGTTTTCACAAGGACAGACAATTTTGTTTAGTCGCCTATGAAACGCTGTTGTACTTCTTCTGGGACACACTAGCTTCTATACCATCATTGATTTCTAGAGAGCAGAACTCAAGTGGAAGAGATTAGGTTGTTGTCCTGTTATTTCCACTGTAAGGTGTACTGGGACATTTCAGAGGAGTCTAATGGATTAAGAATCTCGCTTAAGTGTCTCATCCAATTCTTCAGGTTCTCCTCCCAGAACAGTACTTTGAGATCTGAAGTACTGAAGCATTTGTTGTTGTTGTTATTGTTGTTGTTTTTCTATGGAAGTAAAACAAGTAAACTCTAAAAATAAACTTTTAAAGTGTATATGGCTTCAAAAGGCATATTTTTCATTATTTGAAGCTCAATCCAGGCTGTACTGCATTTCTGTTTATTGAAAATGAAAAGAGACATCTGGCAAGGTAAAATGTCAGTAACTCATTTTAATGTAAAATTTCTGAAACAAGAGCCTCATATTTTCAAGGCTGCTTCCCGGCCTGTTGTAATTCAGAGCATCAAACCTGAAATAGCTTTTCTGAACATAATTGCAGGTGCTACACATTATGTATTAATGAAGGACACAGGACAGGGCGGGACAATATGAATAACTCACTCTGACAAAGTCAGGAAGGACTTAGTGCCGGGCTGTCTGCTCAACGGAGGCTCTCTTTTCATCCTGTATCTCCCTGTTGGCTTTGGGTTTTAGTATGAAGAGGAGAAGAGGAGTGGTGAGAAAGATGTGTGGGGTGTGGATGACGGAGAATAATGCAGTGAATTAGCTCTTCCTTTCTCTGTCTGTATCCTCCCCACTTGCACCTTCTTTTCATCCTTATCCTCTATTGTACAGAAAAGAGTTTTGCTTCCATTCAACCATTGAAGTTAATGGGACTTCAGGTCAAAACCTGTGGAATATCGCAGCCAACTTACAGGGGGGAAAAACAGAAATACTCTCCAATGAATTACTGGTAAAATAATAGTAGTAATAATAATAATTCATATGGAGCTAAATGTTTGACATTCTTTATGATTACAAGTCAGGTTCTTCCAGCACAGTAGTATATAATATCTTCTATATAGTATCTTTGAGCATAGGAAGCAAACCAAATGTGTATATGAAACATCTCATTCAAAAACGAAAAAATTTGTTAAGGAACGAAACAAATGACTTTTTATGAGTGAGTCATTGAATTTTTCATTCAGCACATTTGTTCAAAAATGCTGATTCATTAGGAAATAAACAAATGACTCTTTTATGAATTAGTCATTGAGTGATTCATTCGATTTGTTCAAAAATCAAATGAAAGAATCATTCAGGATGGAAACACCACTATGCGTGTTGATCAGTGTTGCAGCATTTCTGCTGTAGCTTTGTTTGGAACTATTTGCGCTAGCTGAGCCAAAACAGACAAAATAACTGTCAATATTGTGTCTAAAAATATTAGCTTATGTCTTACTTTTCCATTGTTTTTTTATGTAAAAATGTGCAAGATGGACATGTTTCGCTCTCCTCTCGCTTTTTTTGCAGTTTCGTACATGATGAGGCAATCTAAAAATGTGCCGCTGAAGTTACAAGAAGTCCAACTTAAACGTGTCTCAAGGCCTTGCGTCTTGTTTTTTTAATCACTAAAACCCGTTTACCCAGGACTGTGTTTTATAATTAGCATTTTAGAACAAAAATGCTAATTATAGGCTTTTGCATTATGTGCAGATGGAGGATCATTTTCCTTCTGATACAGTACAGGGCACTGAATGACTTTGATGATGCCAATTCCAACAGGATTATAGGATTTTGTAGGGGTTGATGTTTGTGGTCTGGTAATCTTTTAAGCTTATCCAGTGGACATGCCACCTTACACACATACTGTTCATAAACACACTCCCACACATACTGAATACACACACACACTGTGCTATCTTTTTCTTACCAATTCAGTCTCGAAGTCTTGAAGCTCCAACCATAGACCATGTGTAAAGGCCAGTTTCCTTATCAAACCACAAACAGCACCCTGCTGGGTGGAAACCCCGTCCACAACACCTTCAACGTCTGTTTCACTGCTCACAAAGACCAATGAAAACATCTGTCCGTTAGTGTGAAATCATCCTGGCAGCACGACTTATGTAATTTCTGGTAAGAGAATCACCCATCAACCCTCTCTATCGCCGTATCGTAAACATTACGACACAGGGGCATTTCAAATCAATGACACGGAGACTCTGGAGGTGTGCTGTGAGCTGTGGATTAATTAATTTCATTTGACTATGTGTTAATGCATGATCGTGAATAACTCCTGCATTCTGATTTGAGCTCCCATATATTCCTTGAGATAATTTTTTTAATCCTGTTTGGTGATAAAAGTCTCTAATCTGCATGACAAATACATTTTTAAATGCATTATATCAACGATGCAGAGACGCACAAGATTCAAATCCTAAAATCAGGGATTACAAAGAATGGTGCCGTTCACCATGTACGTAAACCATGACTCTATAATTGAGTATTAGTCTATAATATGCCATAATCTGCATAAGAAGCTATGTGTGGATTTAGAGAGAGAGAGAGAGGCAGCGTTATTATTACACTAAATTATAATCAAATTCTCCTCAAACTGTACTGATGTGTGTTTGTGTTGTTCTATCTCCCTTCTCTGAGAAGGATCTGCTGAATGCTGATAGGGAGCCTGAATCTTCTATTATCATTTACTCTCCCTTATGTTGTTCCAAATTTGTATGACTTCTCTTTCTTCTGTGGAATACAAAATGAGATATATTGCAAATATTGACTATTATTGTATGGATTAAACACATTCTTCAAGATCTTTTCTTTTATGTTCCACAGAAGAAAGAAAGTCAGACAGGTTTGGAATGACATGAGAGTGAGTAAATGATGACAGACGTTTCATTTTTAGGTAAACTATCCCTTTGTTTTGCGGTTGTCATCGCCATGATGTGTAAGAATGTATAGATGTAGAATTCATGGACCAGCGAACAGCGCCTGCCAGTGCGAATTTCCACATCAGATGGTTTAATGACCATTCTCACATGACTTATAGATTTCCCATGGCATGTTTTGCTGTGCCCTGCAGGTTGTGGACGTTTCTCTTGCTCTGAAGTTTGGGGATGGCGTCTGGTTGATTGATGGAGTTGCGACTGTTTCTGTATTGTCTATCAGCTCTATCTTGACGGCATTACATAGGAGGCAGAAGTTTTCTTTTCCTCTAGACAGACCTTTTTCTTATTCTTTCTAACCCTATCAGTCTTTTCATCTTTTCTCTCTGGATTTATCCAAGGAAGTGTAGTTCTCTGATGTGAATCAGCAAACAGGTTTATCTATCAGGCTTTTCGCAGCTATATTTCTCCATAGCTCTATTATACACACAGACATTTTAAAGATTAAAAAAATTACACTATTTGCATAGTTATGGAGAGATAAGAAGCTCATAACGCATGAACAGACACATTTATCGGTAAGATCTGACTCATATTACTTTTTCAAAGACATATTTTTTCATGTCAACTTAGATAAATATTGTGTTAAAGTACAGTATGTGTCGTGTTGAGGTCTTAAACTAAACAAAGGGAATTTAATATTAACGCCGTACAAGATTTGTGGGTGGTTTACGGTTCTGGTATGTAATTTTCTACCATATATAAAGATTTTCATAACTTGCACAACAAGTGTATTTTTCTGTACCATTTTAAACCACATGGAGCTTCTGTTTGTTGGAGTTTTTCAGTTGTTCATAGAAGTTAATATTTCTATAGGCCTATTTTTTATCTTAAGGAACGTTTGGGAGAAATTTAATGTTGAAAAACACGATTTTGGTTTATGTTCAGCAGCCTATATGTAAAGCCTATTATGGAACTGTAAGTGATTTAGGGTATTTTGTATTCAGTTAAGGTGGATTCATTCAGTGGAATAACAATGTAAATTGTGTTTGTTCAGATGTTTACTGAGTATTTTCTCTGGTAGCTTTGTGCAAAATTATTTGCTCAGCTTCTTAGAAAAAAAGTAATTAGTTTCTTTCCTGAAAAAAAAAAAATCATTGTGTTTCCTCTAATTTTCATTGGGATTGTAATTCATTGATCTACCTACGTCTTTAAAGAACTGTTCTTTAAAACCTTTGCGATCAGCCAATCTGAATCCAGGCTTTGCTTTAATGAAACTAGCACACAGCCTCTCTGGGGACACGTAGACAAACAGTTATTGTGTGGAAGTTACAGAAACTACCGGGTTTTATTTCTCACTTGGAGAATAATTCCACCTCCATTAGCCGCTCTCTGTACAGTGGGCTCTGTGCGTTTTGAATGCTTTTTTGGCTTTATTAATAATTGATTTTCCAACTCCTGCAGTTGTAAAACTTTCTGTGCTGTCACTAGACAAAATTAATTTACAGTCCCCCATTTTGGGATCTATGATAAAATATGTATTACAATGCAAATAAATACGACAAAGTACTCTACTTTTGATTTGTGTAAATATGAGAAAATAACAGAAAATAATCTTCTAAATGAAGAATGAATTCAAATGTGCTGTGACATATTTTAAACCTCTTTCTCAAGATGCATTTGTGCATAAATGTAATGATTTTGTGTTGTAGTCACATACAAACAGTGCTCTAGTGTACAAAGCTGGGAATATTACTACCATTTTTCTGTGCCACAATGCCCTTTTTAAATAGGCACATTGTCAGATATGCACCCTGGAACAGCCTTGGATTAGAAATCCACTTTTTATCATTGTAAACAAACAAGGGTAACTATATGTATAAAGCATATGTTTCCTAGCCTGCGGCTCTCAGATGGCAACATCTACAAAATGTCATATGTCATAAATTATTTATGTCCACTTTAACTAGATTTCCTTGAGAAATTGCTACACTGATGTTCAACAGAGGCAATAAATTAGCAGCATATTGCAATACACTGAAGAGAATTACATTTGCCCTGTGAAATCTGGACACATTATCCCACCTGTTCTCTATGGGTTCACCCTGACATTTGCTGCATTAATTGCCGCTGGTTGATGACAATGGACCATAAGTTCCATAATGGTCAACATGCTTAACTGTTGTAAAGTAGTACCTATGACTCCTGGACACTCTAATCCCATTTTTTTTCTCTCTCTCTTTCATTCTCTAGCCTGTGAGCTCATGAATCAGGGGATACTGGCATTGGTGTCGTCAACGGGATGTGCTGCAGCCAACGCACTACAGTCTCTCACGGACGCCATGCACATTCCTCACCTGTTCATTCAGAGGAATGGAGACGGCACACCCCGCGCTGAGTGCCAGCTCAATCCCAGCCCCGACGGAGAGCGCTACACTCTGGCCGCACGCCCTCCTGTGCGTCTAAATGATGTCATGATCACGCTCGTCTCTGAACTGCGCTGGCACAAGTTCATTGTTTTCTATGACAGCGAGTACGGTGAGTGATGGTGGACCTTTGTGGCACCCATCTCTAGTTGGGAGTCTGGTTGGAGGTTAATGTTAGGAGGGCAGGGGTCACACTGACATGAAGGGAGACAGTTGTTCTGTGACATATGAGTTATAATTCACAATCCATCGTGATGTTTTGGTGCATAGCAACTTCAGAGGACTGTTCAAAGCAAAAAAAATGATGCTGTCCATGAGCAATGCCTTCATAGTACAAAGACATCAGCTCTGAAGTTAAAATTTGATGTGAGCAGGTGGACTCTGGCAGACTAAAAGGCAGACTGTCAGTTGTTAACTAGCTTCAGCATTGTAGTGTTTTGAAAGCCATAAAACTTTCAAGGTTTATAAAACATGGACTTGGACAGCCTTCTGATTTCTTAATTGAGCCAGTGATGTTCAGCTGTATGGGAATCGGGTTTGGCTCTCAGTCCAGATTTGTCTTTATGTCAGACCTCTTTAACATTAAAGATTACTTATAATCTGACCTCTCTCAAATTGTAACCCAGCCCAAGACTAAGAATTGCTCTTTACCATTTACCCTAACAGTGCGACTGTATTCTTGATCAAATAAATGCAGTTGTGGTGAGCATAAGAGACTGCTTTCAAAAACATTTAAAAAACGTACCCACCCCAAACTTTGGAACAGTAGTGTGCATGGTAAACATATAGGAGACATTTTAATTCAAACCAGCAAATAAACATTGAAAACATCCTTAAGATTGTCACCTCAGGAAGGTGGTAGACATATATGAACATGATTTCACCCATCTAGCTCATTTCTGATTGGGTAAACTGAGGGTGATACAACCTACCATGTGTTATAACACTTCTTAGTCTCAACCCTGGTGTTGTGCCTGAATCCTTACCTGCCCTTTAGATAATACCAGGCTCAAAACACATTAGCTGATGATTATTCTTTCTGTGTCTGACAGTAAAATGTATTTATGGGTTTTAGTGTTCTCAGAATCTGCTGACAAGCATTTCTATAGCATTTGCAGTTTACATTAATAAGGTTTTTAGTTCTGCAGCTTTAACTGTAAGTTGGTTGTTCAGTGCCAGGTCCTTTGTGGAGTATATTGTTTCCTGAAAACAACACAATAAATTAAGTTCTGTTGGGGAAGGTCAAGCATAAAGCTTCCTCATAAAAATTTGTTGTACTTACTACTGACACCAATTAACACTTAAACTGTACCAGTCTCCTCTGCAGTGCTGCAGGCTCTGAAATTATGAATGTTAACAAAGAATTCTATGGTTTATTTAGCTTGTCTTTTAAAGAGATAGTTCACCCTTACATTTTGTTTTCCAAACCTGTAAGACCCTTTTTTCATGTACAGTGCAAACAAACAACAACAACAAAAGAGAGAAAGAGAGAGAGAGAGAGAGAAATTTTGAAGAAATTGCACTACTGGTTATTTCTTCTTCTAAGTCTTCTGATGCCATATATCATCTTTGTTTGAGAATCAAACCAAAAAGGATTAGTTCACCCAAAAATGAAATTTCTGTCATTAATTACTCACCCTCATGTCGTTCCACACCCATAAGACTTTCGTTCATCTTCAGAACACAAATGAAGATATTTTTGATGAAATCCGAGGGTATCTGATCCACACATAGGCAGCGATGTCATTGCACATTTTGACATCCAGAAAGGTAGTTGAAAACATGGTTAAAATAGTCAATGTGACTACAGTGTTTCAACCTTAATGTTATGAAGCGACGAGAATACTTTTTGTGTGCAAAAACAAAACAAAAATAACGACTTTATTCAACAATTTGAACCATTGTCATATGTAGTGAATTCAGTGCAGGCTTCCTTGTTTACGTCCGAACGCCAACTCAGTATTGGCCGAAGCTGAACACATGAACAGCATGACGCATGCGTGTGATGCTGACACAGGATCCGGCCAATAATGTGCCAGCGTTCGTACGTAAACAAGGAAGCCTGCACTGAGTTCACTGTATGACAACGGTTCAAATTGTTGAATAAAGTCATTATTTTTGTTTTGTTTTTGCGCACAAAAAGTATTCTTGCCGCTTCATAACAGTAAGGTTGAACCACTGTAGTCACGTTGACTATTTTGTTTACTACCTTTCTGGACGTCAAAAGGTGCAATGATGATTTGTGTTCCAAAGATGAACAAAGGTCTTACAGGTGTGTAATGACATGAGGGTGAGTACTTAATGACAGAAATTTCATTTTTGGGTGAACTAAACCTTTAACATGACATCCACCCTATAGCTTCATGAGAAAAATATATCAATGTTTGATTTGTGAATGAATCAGTCCTTTGAGTTAGGGCTGGACGATTATGGCCAAAAATCAAAACCTTGATTAAGGGAAGGGGGAAGGGGGACGGAGGGACTGTGCGCGCGATCTTCACATTTTGTGCAGCTACTGTTCGTGCCACAATGCAGCTGCTCGATATAATAATACACATCCGATCGTCTAAAATCGCTTGAAGGTCCAAACTGGCAAACCTTAAAACACATACAACTGACACAGTTTAGTGAAGACGCAAAGCTCACCGCTTGCACGCCGTCTCCGTGTGTTGACTCGGCGTGTTGACTGGACAGGGCAGAGTCACGTGGCTACACACGCGGTAGTATGTTTTTCAAGGGGAAGTATTAACAGGATTAAAAAAACTGAAATAACCGACATGGGAAAATTACGTCGGTTAGAGGTTCTGATTTTCGGTTTCGATTACTTTTTGATTAATCGTCCAGTCCTACTTTCAGTCTTTTCAATGAAATGGTTGATCTAATTCACAAAAACTGTCTAAATGATTTGTTCTTGGTCTGATCTGATTCTCTAATTCAGCTCACAGACTGGAAGGGAAGATTATCAGTGAAAAATAACTTAAATTATGGTTTATTCCAAGTCACTTCATACAATAAAGATTGTTTAAAAACAGCTTTACATTGATAACAGGAAAATGATTCAATGATGCAAACAAAGTTCATTTCAGCTGTACAGCAGCTCTAAAAGAAAATAGTGCCATTGTTCAGCTGAAGTCAGTTCAGTGTTGATTCAGTTCCGTTGTAAAGATATCAATTATTAAATTAGTTTCATCTATAAAGCAGTTCTGCAGAAAACTGATGTCATTGTCGTCATTGTCAAGCTCATTTACTCACACAAAGCTGTCAAATTGCTTCATAAGACTTGGAATATAGCGAGATGGACTACTTTAATAGTGCTTTTCGAAGCTTGACATTCTCGCTTTTTTACATTGTTATTGCATGGAAAAATACATGATGACAGAATTTTCATTTTTGACTGAACTATAATCAGCATGCAGGCTTAATATTCTTTTGTTCCCATCTTATCTTCTTAAAATCCCCATTATCTCTGTAGCCCATAGCTCTCTCCTTGCTTTGGGGGTTGGGTGGTTTGCTGTGCTAACACGATGCCATCACGGATTCAAAGGTCTGGATGAAAAGCAACTCACAACCACTATGGGGCATTTTGATCCCCCTAGTCAAAGCAGTGCTCCCTTGTGGTCCACATGGCTGAGATCTATTTCAGAATAGATGCAACTACACTGTGCTTTAAATAGCTCAGCTTTTATGCTAAGGCTATAACTGCTACTGAATTTGGCTTCAGGCAGGTTCAGACAGTGGGCTGAGATGAGCCAGACAACAAAGCACCCTGAAGCAGGTAACATCCTTCAAACCATATTGCAGAGGTCAGAGGAAAAGCCCCAATCAAGACATAAAACATGATTGATCGTGGTGCAGAGCTCTTAGCACTGAACATGGCACCCTCCTGGAGGACAGTCACTGGATATAAAATGCTAGACACACTGATAACAGGCTTCTTGGCAAGGGCATTAGTTGGTATAGGGACATTTTGTTGTTCATTTATTTATTATTTGTTTATATCTGTCAGTCTGTCATATCTTTCATTCTATCATTTTATCTGTCCCTCTCTGTCTGTCCATTTATATCTGTCCATATTTGTCCACTTTTGTACAAATGAAATAATTACAGCTAAAGTTTTTCTGCATTGTTTCCTGTGGTTTTACACATTGAATCATTCTTAAGATCTATGCTTTCATTATACAGATGAAAACATAACACTCAATGCCTCTATTATAACCCAAAACTGTGATGGCTTGGAAAAAAAAAATAGGCATAGATTATTCACTTGTCTCGCAACTTTTTTTGTTGGGACATGTCCCTACCCCCCATGCCCAAATCTACACCTTTGACTTTAAACTTTTCAACAAAACCATAATTTCATAAAATATGCTAATGTTCACAGCACGTTCTATATTAAAAATAGATACATTGAGAGCTGGTTTTAGACCAGCAAAAACGCAGTGACATTTGAAGAGCAGTGCGTGAATGATCTTACATTATGAATCTGAGCGAAAAGAGAGAAAATCATTTACCCAAGATTTCAGTCTCAGTTCTGCTCTTGTCACTTCTGTCGCACTGGTGCAGGGACAGTGGCAGAACAAATTGAAGACCACAGGCTGCGGGTGTGTTAATCACACCCAGAATCTGAACGCAGAGAAAACTGATCATCTGAGAGAGCTGTTACACCTATTCAGGTGGATGAAATACCAGAAAAGTGGCTCAACTGTTTTTGGTTTTTGAGTGTTAGATGTCAGAGATCTAACCCCCCCACCCCCATTTCATTCCCATTATAAAGCTGAACTATCCCTATTGGGCTCGATCTGAGTTGAGTAAGTAGGTCTTTCTCACTCTCTTACTATCATTTATCATTTTTGAGCGCTTTGTAAACATCCTCCTCCTTAATGGCTGAAACGACGCGTCTAAATTTGTCGACTTGCTCAGCTCAGACTCTCGGGCATGTTGAAAATCAGCCTTTATTACGAAAATATCAAGCCAGACAGAGATGAAATAGAATGGTGCTTTGCACGCTCTTTAAAACCACAGCAGCTTATATGAAGGAGCATCTGAAAAGAAAACATCCCAGGGCTCTCCTACCTCAAAACAATGAGGTGGAAGCGTATAGGTATTTGGACTATTTTTTTTTTTTTTACAGAGCACTAGAACCCAGCTGTCGGTCCCATATTTTGTGGGTGTGAAACTGTGAGACGCGCAGCTCAAACGTACTCTCTGCAATTGGTTACAAAGCATTTAACACTTTTGTTAGTTATTTAAAATATCTAACGGATGAACTTGTGCCTCTATTAGACTAAGCACTGTCCATTGTAAAACAGTGCTGTCAATCATTGTCCATCATTGTTGACGCACTGTCAATCATTGTAAAACTTTATCGTTTTATGGACATTGCCATGTTTGATACTGTTGCTGTGGTACCTACCTGCTATGGTTTGTTAGAATGCAGTTTTGATTTTAGCTGTTTGATCACACAGCTGAATGAACATATTCAAGCAGTTACTTTAATCTCCTGAATAAACAAAACATTTCAGGATTCACACTTGTAAGCACTTGCTGCTTTAAAGCCCAAAAAGTGACTGTGAACGCAGCAACAGTAAATGCCTTTCCTAATTAGGCCACAATAAATATCTTTATTTCATAGTATCATTAGGTAAAACATAGATTAGTTATGGTTATTAATTATTTGTAAATTTACCAAATGCTTATTCAGAAAATAAACAATAGATTAATAAATAAATAAATAATAGATTAATTGATTAAGAAAAATATAACCATTAGTTCCAGCCCTGTGTTACTGGTGCCTACTATTGCTCTTCCACTTGAACAACAGCATAAACCAGGAGCTGTTATATCAATAGATATTATAAAATATTAATATTACACACACACACACACACACACACAGACACACACCTTTTGTATAGTTTATTTCAGCATGATTTTAATCTTAATAAGCTTGTTTAAAGCTGTGGACTCTCTTTTACTGCTAATTTTATATATATATATATATATATATATATATATTTTTTTTTTTTTTTTTTTTTTACCACTAATTATGTCTGTTTAAATACAATTGCAGAAACTCATCTCATTATTTGCATTGATTTACTCCGTTATTCCAGCCAGCTGCTTTTCATGCTATTATTTTTAGAAGGACAAGTAAACAGCCTTGAAGGATTGCTGTCTGAAAGGATTTCATAGCGTTTGAAGTTAACATTATCTCTTTACAGAAAAATGCAAGACACTTCTGTAGTAACCTTGTAATTGGTTTTGCTAATTTATCTGTTTATGCTATACTAAATGAATAATATTCATGATCTAATAAAAAACTAATTTACTTTTATTTTTTTTAAATAAATGTTTTGTTGGCCTCAATCAACTTCTGTGAGTTTTTTAGCTGCTTTTCCATCGTCGGGCTGAAAGGTTCTAAGAGCGGTAATGAAAGTTTCCAGTTAGATTTCAAGTTGAGCTTGGTTTGGCACGGCATGATTACAAACCGCTGCGCTGAACCATGCTGGTAGAATGCATGTAGTGACGTTGCCATTCAAGATTGGTCGCTTGTCTGTTGTCTGGCTACCAATTTCTCTGTAGCTTGCCAATTGCACTATTTCAGTGCAATATATTTTAGCTCAAGTTAATGAAATTAAAAGAAATATCTGATCCTCCATAACACAGTCACTATTTACATCTCATATCATTTGTAAACTGTTGCATTAACAAGCCATCGACTGGCGCATTTGTATTACATTCTAAAGAGCGGAAGGTCACAGGAAAATGAACCTATATCTGTACCGGCTAGGCTGGATCAACAATGGAATAGAGCGTTTAAGCAATGACGTTTTGGCCCGACTGTGGAAAAGCAGCTTTATATTATTAGTGGGACTGCCAGTTTCTTGAAAAACTGATTCTCTCTTGAGCTGTTTTATCCCCTATTTACAGTATTTTTGTGTACGTCCAGCCTCCATAAAGTGAGTCTATAAAACGGCTTAATGTTGAGATCTTTTTGTGTTATGTAAATTATAATCAACAGTAAGCTGGTCCACAGGCCTGTGAAAGTTGATTATGTATGTGAGTTCTCAGTTTAATTGATGTTTAGGTTTTAGCTGAGCAGTCCCAGAGTTTACGAGTGTCCCTTTTTTTTTAGCATGCCGCTGAGTAATGTGTCCTTTTGCTTTATTCACTAGTGTAGAACTGATAGCATCTTTCATCTACAGCACCACCTGTTCGAGGAAGTGATTTCATTTGCTCTCTTGCTCGCACAAACACAATCTGTTGTCTGTCTGATGATGACTTTTGTCTTAGAGTTTTAATAGTTAACAGTTTTCAATATGTAAATGTTATTAGTACTACTGAATATTATTTTTTTATTAATATAATTAGTAATTATTTAAATATTTATCTTGAGCTAAAAGTAGTCAATAATTTCTAAAGCATTTACTGCATATAGGGTAAGATATCTCCTGGCACCAGGGGCCCGTTTCAGAAAGGAGGTTAAGTGAAAACTCTGAGTATGTTAACCCTGAAATGAGGGAAACTCTGGGTCTTCCTTTTCAGAATGGGAGGTATGTCAAAGCTGAGAAAGCAGGGTAAGTCAAGCCCGTTTCTGAAAGAGAGGTAACTTATACTCAGAGTCAGTTACCATGGTAACTTACTCTGTGAACCTAACCTGGTCAGGAGCAGGCTCTAAATTAAGTGCATTTTACTTGAGTAAAATTATCTGCCAGTGTGGTAATAAAAATAATCTTAATGCGTCTTAATCAGACTAAACTTCTGTGCACATACACGTTCAAATGCACAAACCTATAGACTAAACACGAGTCTAGTATTCGTTATGGATGCTTAGCATGTCTTTCATAGGTTGCATTGTTCTCTAAAGGTGATGATACACAGGGCAACTTTTTGAGCAATGTTGCCGAGCAACGTTGCTTGGGCACTTTCCCACTGTGAATGAGCAACAAATTTATATCTGGATACGTTAGATCGGTCGTGGGCAAGTTATTTTCAATAAAAATGAATAAAATGTTCTAAAAGTGGAAGTAAACTGCCTCACGAGTGTTTAATAATGTTAAAATCATTTACACTCTGTTATTATTGCATCCTGTTGATGTACAATACTGAAGTGCAAATAGTATGTATCTGCCAGTATAAAATATAAATAGCATTACCATTTACACTTTTTGCAAAGAAGTGCTACTTTTAGCCTACATGGTAAATAGAACATAATTTGCTAAATAAAAAAAATAAAAACCACTTAAATTATTTTATTTTTTTATTTTTTTGCATGTGGCATACAATAGAAATGAATATTAGTTCAATAACTTACCATTCTGCCAGTTTTCACCTCTGATATTATAACAGTGATAAGAATTAAACTTGTAGTCTATTGATTCGGAAGTATGCAGACGTCTTTTTGTTGAGTGCTGTTGCCATGGTGAATCGTAATATCAGAGCTCCATTGATCATGGCTTTTCATAGTCATGGTGCACGTGCTTAACTCAGCGTCAACATACTCAGAGTTGATTGAACTAAACCGATTCAGCTGTTCTTAAACAGAAAACTCAGAGTTTCCCATCTCAGAGTTCAAGTTTTAACTCAGAGTTGGTTGAACCTCCTTATTGAAACGGGCCTCAGATGACCTCCCCAACTACTCTTTTCTTTTCCATTTTTTTCTTTTGCCCATAGATGGCACATTTTTTTTTAAGTGAAAAGGTAAAATGATACCATAAGATGGCCCAGAGTGACCCGAGTGAGAAGTTGTTGCTATGCATACATATTGCATATGTTCTGGATGTGTTGTTTTTTTTAATATTATATACAGTGGGTACGGAAAGTATTCAGACCCCCTTAAATTTTTCACTCTTTGTTATATTGCAGCCATTTGCTAAAATCATTTAAGTTAATTTTTTTTCCTCATTAATGTACACACAGCACCCCATATTGACAGAAAAACACAGAATTGTTGACATTTTTGCAGATTTATTAAAAAAGAAAAACTGAAATATCACATGGTCCTAAGTATTCAGACCCTTTGCTCAGTATTTAGTAGAAGCACCCTTTTGATCTAATACAGCCATGAGTCTTTTTGGGAAAGATGCAACAAGTTTTTCACACCTGGATTTGGGGATCCTCTGCCATTCCTCCTTGCAGATCCTCTCCAGTTCTGTCAGGTTGGATGGTAAACGTTGGTGGACAGCCATTTTTAGGTCTCTCCAGAGATGCTCAATTGGGTTTAAGTCAGGGCTCTGGCTGGGCCATTCAAGAACAGTCACGGAGTTGTTGTGAAGCCACTCCTTCGTTATTTTAGCTGTGTGCTTAGGGTCATTGTCTTGTTGGAAGGTAAACCTTCGGCCCAGTCTGAGGTCCTGAGCACTCTGGAGAAGGTTTTCGTCCAGGATATCACTGTACTTGGCCGCATTCATCTTTCCCTCAATTGCAACCAGTCGTCCTGTCCCTGCAGCTGAAAAACACCCCCACAGCATGATGCTGCCACCACCATGCTTCACTGTTGGGACTGTATTGGACAGGTGATGAGCAGTGCCTGGTTTTCTCCACACATACCGCTTAGAATTAAGGCCAAAAAGTTCTATCTTGGTCTCATCAGACCAGAGAATCTTATTTCTCACCATCTTGGAGTCCTCCATGCGGGCTTTCATGTGTCTTGCACTGAGGAGAGGCTTCCGTCGGGCCACTCTGCCATAAAGCCCCGACTGGTGGAGGGCTGCAGTGATGGTTGACTTTCTACAACTTTCTCCCATCTCCCGACTGCATCTCTGGAGCTCAGCCACAGTGATCTTTGGGTTCTTCTTTACCTCTTTCACCAAGGCTCTTCTCCCCCGATAGCTCAGTTTGGCCGGACGGCCAGCTCTAGGAAGGGTTCTGGTCGTCCCAAACGTCTTCCATTTAAGGATTATGGAGGCCACTGTGCTCTTAGGAACCTTAAGTGCAGCAGAAATTTTTTTGTAACCTTGGCCAGATCTGTGCCTTGCCACAATTCTGTCTCTGAGCTCTTCAGGCAGTTCCTTTGACCTCATGATTCTCATTTGCTCTGACATGCACTGTGAGCTGTAAGGTCTTATATAGACAGGTGTGTGGCTTTCCTAATCAAGTCCAATCAGTATAATCAAACACAGCTGGACTCAAATGAAGGTGTAGAACCATCTCAAGGATGATCAGAAGAAATGGACAGCACCTGAGTTAAATATATGAGTGTCACAGCAAAGGGTCTGAATACTTAGGACCATGTGATATTTCAGTTTTTCTTTTTTAATAAATCTGCAAAAATGTCAACAATTCTGTGTTTTTCTGTCAATATGGGGTGCTGTGTGTACATTAATAAGGAAAAAAATGAACTTAAATGATTTTAGCAAATGGCTGCAATATAACAAAGAGTGAAAAATTTAAGGGGGTCTGAATACTTTCCGTACCCACTGTATATACACCGATCAGGCATAACATTATGACCACCTTCCTAACATTGTGTTGGTCCCGCTTTTGCTGCCAAAACAGCCCTGACCCGTCGAGGCATGGACTTCACTAGACCCCTGAAGGTGTGCTGTGGTATCTGGCACCAAGATGTTAGCAGCAGATCCTTTAAGTCCTTTAAGTTGCGAGATGGGGCCTCCATGGATCGGACTTGTTTGTTCAGCACATCCCACATATGCTCAATTGGATTGAGATCTGGGGAATTTGGAGGCCAAGTGAACACCAAGGTGCATTATCCTGCTGAAAGAGGCCACAGCCACCAGTGCATACCGTTTCCATGAAAGGGTGTACATGGTCTGCAACAATGCTTAGGTAGGTGGTACGTGTGAAAGTAACATCCACATGGATGGCAGGACCAAAAGGTTTCCCAGCAGAACATTGCCCAAAGCATCACACTGCCTCTGCCAGTTTGTCTTCTTTCCATAGTGCATCCTGGTGCCATGTGTTCCCCAGGTAAGCGACACACATGCACCCGGCCATCCACGTGATGTAAAAGAAAACCTGATTCATCAGACCAGGCCACCTTCTTCCAGTTCTGATGCTCACATGCTTTCGCCAGTGGACTGGACAGCATGGTCACCCTGACTGTTCTGCAGCTATGCAGCTCCATATGCAACAAACTGTGATTCATTGTGTGTTCTGACACCTTTCTATCAGAACCAGCATTAACATCTTGAGCAATTTAAACTACAATAGCTTGTCTATTGGATCAAACCACACAGGCCAGCCTTCGCTCCCCATGGTCATCAATGACCTTTGGCCACCCATGACCCTGTCACCAGTTCACCACTGTTCCTTCCTTGGACCACTTTTGATAGATACTGACCACTGCAGACCTGGGACACCCCACAAGAGCTGCAGTTTTGGAGATGCTTTGACCCAGTCATCTAGCCATCGCAATTTGGCCCTTGTCAAACTCGCTCAAATCCTTACACTTGCCCATTTTTCCTGCTTCTAACACATCAACTTTGAGAACAAAATGTTCTTCACTTGCTGCCTAATATATCCCACCCACTAACAGGTGCCGTGATGAAGAGATAATCAGTGTTATTCACTTCACCTGTCAGTGGTCATAATGTTATGCCTGATCGGTGTGTGTGTGTGTGTGTGTGTGTGTGTATGTATATATATATATATATATATATACACACACACTGAACAAAATTATAAACACAACACTTTTGTTTTTGCCCCCATTTTTCATGAGCTGAACTCAAAGATCTAAGACTTTCTATGTACACAAAAGGCCTATTTCTCTCAAATATTGTTCACAAATCTGTCTAAATCTGTGTTAGTGAGCACTTCTCCTTTGCCGAAATAATCCATCCACCTCACAGGTGTGGCATATCAAGATGCTGATTAGACAGCGTGATTATTGCACAGGTGTGCATTAGGCTGGCCACAATAAAAGGCAACTCTAAAATGTGCAGTTGTACTGTATTGGGGGGGTCTGAGGGGGTCCGAAAACCAGTCAGGGTTTGTGTCTGGTGTGACCACCATTTGCCTCACACAGTGCAACACATCTCCTTTGCACAGAGTTGATCAGGTTGTTGATTGTGGCCTGTGGAATGTTGGTCCACTCCTCTTCAATGGCTGTGCGAAGTTGCTGGATATTGGCAGGAACTGGAACACGCTGTCGTATACGCCGATCCAGAGCATCCCAAACATGCTCAATGGGTGACATGTCCGGTGAGTATGCTGGCCATGCAAGAACTGGGATGTTTTCAGCTTCCAGGAATTGTGTACAGATCCTTGCAACATGGGGCCGTGCATTATCATGCTGCAACATGAGGTGATGGTCATGGATGAATGGAACAACAATGGGCCTCAGGATCTCATCACGGTATCTCTGTGCATTCAAAATGCCATCAATGAAATGCACCTGTGTTTGTTGTCCATAACATACACCTGCCCATACCATAACCCCAGCGCCACCATGGGCCACTCGATCCACAACGTTGACATCAGAAAACCGCTCACCCACACGACGCCATACACGCTGTCTGCCATCTGCCCTGTACAGTGAAAACCGGGATTCATCCGTGAAGAGAGCATCTCTCCAAAGTGCCAGACGCCATCGAATGTAAGCATTTGCCCACTCAAGTCGGTTACGACGACGAACTGCAGTCAGGTCGAGGACGACGAGCATGCAGATGAGCTTCCCTTAGATGGTTTCTGACAGTTTGTGCAGAAATTCTTTGGTTATGCAAACTGATTGTTGCAGCAGCTGTCCGGGTGGCTGGTCTCAGACGATCTTGGAGGTGAAGATGCTGGATGTGGAGGTCCTGGGCTGGTGTGGTTACACATGCTCTGCTGTTGTGAGGCCGGTTGGATGTACTGCCAAATTCTCTGAAACGCCTTTGGAGACGGCTTATGGTAGAGAAATGAACATTCAATTCATGGGCAACAGCTCTGGTGGACATTCCTGCAGTCAGCATGCCGATTGCACACTTCCTCAAAACTTGCGACATCTGTGGCATTGTGCTGTGTGATAAAACTGCACATTTTAGAATGGCCTTTTATTGTGGCCAGCCTAAGGCACACCTGTGCAATAATCATGCTGTCTAATCAGCATCTTGATATGCCACACCTGTGAGGTGGATGGATTATCTCGGCAAAGGAGAAGCGCTCACTAACAGATTTAGACAGATTTGTGAACATTATTTGAGAGAAATAGACCTTTTGTGTACATAGATCTTTGAGTTCAGCTCATGAAAAATGGGAGCAAAAACAAAAGTGTTGCGTTTATAATTTTGTTCAGTGTATATATATATATATATAATGGTGAACCTTTTTCAATTGGCTTCCTCTGCAAGACAAGAAGAACTCATCTCTAAGTGAGATGAAGAGAGATACACAGAAGTTTTGTTTTACATTCAGGGTATGTCTCTGGGCAGTTCGTGTCACAGACTGTTAAATGAGCAACCGTGTCCAGGACCGTGTAGATTCTACAGTGCTGTCACGTGGACCCAATCAACAGTGTGTCAACCAACACCTCTCTCATTTATTAGGACATAAGTATTTCAAGTCTTTCCAGGACGAGTTCTCCCCATGGCCTTCATGAGTAATACTCACACTCCGGCCCCCAGATCGCTGTACAGCAGGCCGGGGGATTAAGACACAAACAGAATCATAAAAAGAAAATACAGATGAAATGAATATACCATCTCCTAGCAACTGTCTAGATGTCTTTGTGGTGTATGAAATGATGAGGGTTCATAACTCCTAACCATATGCAGAACCAATTAAACAACTTTTGAATTGTTGTGGTCGATGACCTTTAATGCAAAGATCAAGCATCCTGCAGTCCATTCATCACAATGTATGTCATCTTGTGAAGATGCTTTTATTAAATACCGAACTAGTATATGGTTGTTATGAAATGCACAGTCTTTGTTGTTGTGATTTTAAGTCCTTTGATGTTTAAAATGAATGATCTTATCCCTCTGTAATATTCTGCTAAATATAATTTAGCTTAGCAAGATATTGCTCACATCAGACTGTGGTTCTTGATGAGATAGATGTGTTGTATTCAAGATCTTGCTGATTACATCATGATATGGCTGTCGATTTGTTACACAACATCATGCTGCTTTAATCAAGAACTAAATCCAAGAACAAGCCTTGAATTTTATTTTTCAACCCCTTCTTTTTATTACAAATGAAGGAACAGGGGAACATCGAACCGTTCTTTATTAGAGCTCCATTGATTCCCTGCACACCTCTTTCACCCGTGTCTTACTCAGTGAGATGGCAGCTTGTATATGCCTTTAGATATATAATTACACTCTTTAAGCAAATCCAATTTATTTCTCGAAAGATTTTTCTCATCTGTTTCTTTCCACAGATTTCTACAGCATTTATTTATATATTTCTGTATCGTTAAGAGACTAAAATTTCTCTTCAGTTTGTTTGTAGCTACAGCTATGATAATTGAATTACAATGGTATTCTCAAACTAATCTCTGTATTATGTCTGGTGTGTTTGCTGGTTGGGAATATTGATAGGTCTTTAGTTGTTAGTCATACCAAAGTCACAAGCATCAAGAAAGGAGAATAATATGATATTTATTGATTGAATTTGATTGGTTAGCATATGGTGATTTAGTGATGCATTATTGTGACCTCCTTAGTAACCATACACTCTGTTGAACACATGCTGACCCAACTTGTTGGGTTTTATCAAGTGAGCCGCATAAGTCCTGAAAAGAGAAGCCAAAACGTTTCGATCATCCCCCAGGTGGCTGGTCCTAGTATAGGTCATAAACCCCACCCTCTCCATGTAATCTTATGGGACATGAGACAAACTAAACAATCAAATTACACTTCAAATCATTTTTTTCCAAAGATGTTTTTTGTCATTTTAGGTAGTTTTTATCATGCTGAAGATCAAGCATCTTTTTTTTTTTTTGAACAAGTTTGGTTTTAGTTAGTTATTTGATGCTATAAAAACAGGAGTGTGACGTTATGATTGACAGCTGATATTGACAGCTTCTCTGAGCGAAGTAGTCTCTGAAGCACCAACAGACTTTTTTTTGGAAGGAGATTGGACCTTTAACTTTAATTTCTACATTTTTAGAGCTGTTTATTTCACACCGACATAATGAGTTGTTCTGTACTAACCAATTCTGTGGGAGTGTGGGCGTGGCCTTGATACAGCGCCTCTGCTTCCCGCTCACTACTGCGCAGACTCAGGTCCCAAGTTCACTACTTCGCAGACTCAGGTCTTGAATCAGCACCATATTGGGACATTTGCGGATTCATTTTTCTACAATGGAAGAAATTGAAGGTGCGTCGTCCAGTCTTTGGGTTTTATACATTTTGGGTTTTTCATTTTAAATAATAAAAATTCACTCTAAAATCTGTTATTTTAGGAACAGTTCATATATGATAGTTTTTATTCAGTGGCAAGTCAGCCTTTTACAATCATAAAATGCTCAAAAACATTTAGTAAACATTTTAGGATGTTGACAGGAGCAGCAAGAGCAGCCATTGGAAATCTGTGGGGAAAAACTGGTATCAATTGGCTGTTCAGTTCTTTAAATGACAATTTTATATATTCATGTTCGAAAAGTTATATCAAAAACAGCTTTTACCTTTTACCATCTCGTCTGTCAGACATTTAAATTTCAACCCATCAAACGCACTGTCCCTCTAAAGCCCGGGATACACTGTATGATTTTTGGCTGTCCCAGACGAAAGATTGCCATCGTGAAACAATCGTGGCGATTTCTGTGATCGTGGCTCTTAATCGGTGGTCCTATGTTGTACAGTGAGAGAGGTTCAAAGACGGCTATTTTCCCGGTCTTGCGACCAAAGATAGCCTACAATCATTTTCTGACAGTGTCAGAAATTCAGCATGATCAACGCACAGTGTGTTTGAAAATTGCATCGTAGCCCACGAGTCAATATGTGTCATCATCGTACAGTCTACATGCATGTCGTACCCAAGTTTAATAGATCCATGTCACACAGTGTGATTTGTAATGATCTTGTAGGATTGCTAAAATCGTGCAGTGTATCCCGGGCTTAAGGCAAGTCATTTCACTTGGCGGCCATCTTTAAAAAACGCCTCTTGGGAAGCTATTTCAGTTATGCAAGTACAGCTTCTATCTCTGAATGGGGAGACCTCAAATTCTTCAAAGCTGTTCACCACGCTTACAAATAAATTTCATATTTGAAATCACTAATGAAATCTGACAACAGCTGTCTCATAAGTTATGATTCTAAATGTTCAAATCATGAAAAAACAGCATTTTTCAGGCTGGACCAGCCATGCACAGTCCTAAGCGTCTGAGAACATTGACTGCCAACATTTCAACCAATTTTTAGTATTATACTACAAACACACCGCAGGACCACACACCTGTTGATTTTAGGAACAATTTTTACAGTGACACAAGATCTCACAGAAACTCGTGAGATCAAACGTGACTTGAGAAGAAAAACAAATGGAGGACAGTCAACGTTTTTAGCTGGCTCTCCTAGCGCGTGTTCTGTTTTGCAGTGAAAAACAAAGGAGAAAAAAAGAATATGAGTGATCCTCTTTCTCAATACACCACTTTCGTGGCATGTTTGCAAAGTTTCAGTTATAGAAGAATGCAACATCCGATTGGTGAAGCTTGCTCGCTCTTATTGGCCATCGCGGGTATCACACGATATCATGCTGCGTTTGTAGAAGGCTAGCGTTCCAAGCAGACATTAGCTGCAACATACATGCAAACAAAAAAAGGTAAAATGTGAGACTACAGACATTTGTACAGTAACAATTTTAAAGGAATACAACGGATATAAACCTTAATTTTCTTTCAGGACATTTTCTCTCAGAACAGAACACAAAATGGCTTTTGACAAATTGATCCAGTTTTAACCGGTTTGGCCCAGACTACCCTGGGTTACCTTGACCCAGCGCTGGGTAGGTATATGAGGGGGTTCATCATTTGTATTGACAGTAAAAATGACCCTGCAGTTGAGTTACAGAAAAAATACCCAGCACCCAGGTAAAATATTAAAAATAACCCAATAAAATGACCCAAAAGGCTGAACCCAGCATTTGCGTTAGAAAAATAACCCAGCATATTTTTAGTGTAATTAATTGTATTCATTTGTAAAGTGTGGTTCAGTATATAGCATGTGTCTATATTTGCATAAATACTGACACACATTTTATTAACATATTATCAGCCACTTTTTGAGATGCATAAATCAATTTCAAATCTGTTTAGGTTGATAAAATAATGAATTCTTGCAAATGTTATGTTAATTTGATTGTTTAATCATTGAAATTAAATTATAATTAAATGTTCATTGTATCCAAATGTACAAAAGCTTCAAATTCAGTTCATCCTGATGTATTTGCTCAAGTTAATTCATCAGACTATAGCAGGTGGAAGTGACTTTTACCATTACCTGTTCTTCCTCCCAATAGCACCATGGCCAAATCTGCTTTACGTTTTCCATTGCGCTCTGTTAATGTAGCAAGTATGCTTTAGTCCTGCTCTTAGACTGTCTGTTTTATTTCTAACTCTTCTACAGAAATAACAGCTGCTGGAAATTGTTGTGAATACTCTTTGCTCACCAAATGTCTACTGAAGCACTGCTAATGCCACTAAATCTAGTGCTGCTAATCAATCACCTGTAGGTTAAATTGACCTGTTATCATGGAGCAAAATCAACTTTCTCTTACCCTTTTCTGTTTTCAACAGTCAGAGTTTTTTATATATATAATTTTACTAACACATGCTTCATTACACTTGAGAAGATATTAATTCATCTGTTCACAAATTCATTTTCTAAATGTTACATGGTCTTGCATCATGAAAGAAAATGTGGTGTTTTATAATAAATTTTATATAATATATATACCATAATATTATTTTTAAAAATGCATTATACTTAATACTAGTAATTATTATTATTATATATAATCTTTTTTATATATTGTATTGATGTTTTCATTGTCCTCTTTGCATGTATTTAAATACTAATATACATCAAGATGACCTGCAAGCTTTTGGATTGAGAATAATAACAATTTAAATGAAAAAACTAATAATAATAATAATACTAGCATACTAAGGTTATTGCCAGTTATGCTGAAAGGGTTTTCATTAGTGTATTTAGTACAACTTTTTTGCTCAAGTGCTCAAATGATTAGACTTTCTTATTGGTTGTTGTTTTGAGAACACCGCATGTAATCTGTTTTGAAAGGAGTGTTTTGATGGTCAGTTGTCATGGAAACAGTTTGTAGCTTGTAGTATACCGCAGTGCACAGAGGGTTATAATCAAGAGAAATATGATCAAGTACACACTCACACATACGTGCAAAATAATATGGTGTTTGATCATTCTTGATATCTTGATTTGCTTTGCTGTGTTGCAGTATAACCCTGAAAACTGGACTGTGGTTGTCTGAATAAATTTATGCTTGAAGCAAAAGATAAACTTGATGTCAGATATGGAAGAAAGCACAGGCAATTTCATTTTATATGTTTGATAATATCTGATGATATGTTTGATAATTATTATTAACAAACAAAATTATCATACAGTGCAGAAATAGCTCATAATATGTGAAAGGGAAATTATTAAATAAGAGAAACAGAAAAGGAAAAAAGGTAATTCTTTTTTTTTTTTTTGCTTAACCATGTGTCAGAATTTTAAAAACATCAGTAGTTGTCAACTTTGCAATCCAAAAATGGATCACAACTCTGTTGGGCGGCAGGAAAAACGAATGCAACTAATCATTTAAATATTGATAATTAGGATTGCAAAATAAGCCACTGTAAATATCAACTTTTTAGATGTAAGAGAAAAAATATCTTTTAAAATATCTCCTCATTGTTGATGTTAAACACATCCAATCAAGCTACAGTACTTTGCCACAAATTCATATCACTTGATATGCTAATAAAATTAGACAAATGTGTTTAGGAAAGGCTGTGTGATATGCCCTCATCCTTAAAAAATATGAACAAACAAAATATCACAGGATAAAAGAAAATACAACCCAGAATATTATAAATAATACGGATTCGCTGATCAGTTGTATTCCTGTTGTTGTTTGTGCAATTAGAAAATTTCCAAATGTCATAGTCAGCCTTTGTCATGTTGTTAATGGTAATATCAATAATTTTAGAAGACATTTGTGTTGACTTTTTCTATGATAATTAAATAAAATAACGTTTTGCCACTTGGTAGCGTATACAACACGACTTTTTCCGATTTGTTTGCAGGAGAGACAAAGCTGCTGTCAACAACTGAAATCTGAAGATGGAATAAATATTTTCTGCTCCTCTTAATGCTTTTTATCAGTCTGTTTTGCTTCCTTATGTTGACAGGTTCTTGAATGTATTCTGTTTCTTCTGGGGTTTTTTCAAGCAATAAATAAAAGACGTAATGGAAAGTGTAGTAGACGCCAGACAACTTATAGCTCTTCACAACATTTTGACTGCCTCAATGTCATGCTATGAAAACATAATTACAGCTCGAAGTGAAGACCATAAATGTACACAGTTAAGTTGAAGTATTCATGCATTTTTATGATTGGTCTATATAGCTCTAATTAGACCTTGAAGTCTCATTCTCACTTTTTGACCCTCGTAGAGGACAGTTCTTCTGCCCATTCTGCAAGTAGATGGTTTGAAAGTTCAATGCCGGACAATTAAGCCATCTAAAAGCCACTTCAGTAGACTGAGTACAACGTGACTTGACGTCCGTGATGTGCAAAAGGGCAAGAAAACAGGATTATTTTTCTCCTGTACTCCTTGAATCTCCAGAGCAAGGAACAGAGACTTTCTTTTCAGAAGTTAAAGGGAAAGTTGATGAAGAAAAAAAAAATCTGTCATCATTTACTCACTCTCATGTTATTCTAAACCCAGATGACCTTCTTTCTTCTCTAGAACAAAATATGATATTTTTTCACAGATCTTACTATCCCTTTCTGCATAATTTCTCTAAAGTAAATTTACAGTTGGGTCTGAAGTTATTCTGTCTGGAAACCTCTGATCTTAAATCAAATGTTCAGTCTGTATTTGATCTATTTTCATCTCATTCTTCATCTTAAATGCGGTTTTTAGCTCTCTGCACACGAGTCTTGGTTTTTAACCACCGTCTTTTGCATTTTCTCACGCTCTGTTTCAGATGTGCGGGGTATGCGTGGATTTCTGGACCAGGCATCTCGAATGGGTTTGGATGTGTCTCTACAGCAAGTTGACCGAAATGTGACAAAGGTCTTTTCTACCCTGTTCAGCACAATGAGGATGGAGGAGCTGAACCGTTACCGGGACACGCTCAGACGGGCCATCCTGCTGCTCAGTCCTCGCACTGCCCAGGTCTTCATACACCAGGTAGGAGCCATTGTAACAGCAGTTCAGAAGTGTCTATGTATTTTAAATATTAGAACTTATATTAGGCTAAAAATATATACATCATAGTATACATCAATTTTATACACATTTTATATATTATGAATATATTACAATATTAATACTTTCTAGAAATTGCATGTTTTATTTTTATTTATGTATTTATGTATTTATATGAAATATATTAATATGTATATATTAATATAATGTATTATAATAATATTATAAATAATAATATTGTTATTATATGTATTACATGTATAATCTTAGTGTTAGGATTGGTTTTATGGAGTGCTGTTGAAATTATTACATTAACGCATGCAATTAATTTTTCAGTTTAACGTGTTAAAAATATTTAGCACAATTAATGCAGCATCCATTTTTTCCGTCATAATTTGGTTATTGTTGCATTATATGACCGCGCTTTTATTCATGCAGATGCTTTTAAACCATTCAAACGTGACAAGACAAATGAGAATGATAATGTAATGTCGTGATACACACGACTCCTGTGCACAGAACGACGTGCGCCACTATCGAGTTGTCTTTTGCGCCTGAATAAACAATAACACACAGAATTATGCCAAAATGCCCGTTTTGTCAAGTATCCTCATAAAAGCAGTCTTAAATTAGTTAAATAACATCTTAAATGAACTTAAAGAGTTGTGAGAAGATGAGATGTGCATCAGATTCACGTCATGTTGGGCAGCGGCAGCTCTTAAAGTCACAGCAGCCTATTAAACCAGTTGCTGTGATGTCTGTCGTTAATGTTAAAGGGTTAGTTCACTCAAAAATGAAAATAATGTCATTTATTACTCACCCTCATGCCGCTCCACACCCGTAAGACCTTCGTTCATCTTCGGAACACAAATTTTTGTTGAAATCCGATGGCTCAGTGAGGCCTGCATAGCCAGCAATGACATTTCCTCTCTCAAGATCCATTAATGTACTAAAAACATATTTAAATCAGTTCATGTGAGTACAGTGGTTCAATATTAATATTATAAAGCAACGAGAATATTTTTGGTGTGCCAAAACAAAACTAAATAATGACTTATATGGTGATGGCTTCAAAACACTGCTTCATGAAGCTTCGGAGCGTTATGAATCAGCGTGTCGAATCATGATTCGGATCGCGTGTCAAACCGCCAAACTGCTGAAATCACATGACTTTGGTGCTCCGAACCGCTGATTCGACACGAAAGATTCATAACGCTCCGAAGCTTAATGAAGCAGTGTTTTGAAATCGGCCATCACTATATAAGTTGTTATTTTGTTTTTTTGCCGCACCAAAAATATTCTCATCGCTTTATAATATTAATATTGAACCACTGTACTCACACGAACTGATTTAAATATGTTTTTAGTACCTTTATGGATCTTGAGAGAGGAAATGTCATTGCTGGCTATGCAGGCCTCACTGAGCCATCGGATTTCAACAAAAATATCTTAATTTGCGTTCCGAAGATTAACGAAGGTCTTACGGGTGTGGAATGGCATGAGGGTGAGTAATAAATGACATTATTTTCATTTTTGGGTGAACTAACCCTTTAAACAAAGAACAAAGCTAACAGAGGAAATTGTAGCTTTAAGAATGATTAATCTATATTTAATTTATAATTTATGCAGTGAAGACTGTAAAGTGTTTGATAACTTTATTCATTTTCTGTATATTTCCTACCTGTTAGACAGATAGGAAGACCACAGGTAATTATGGCATTTATTATAATAGGTTTATGTGAAGATTGTTTTAAGTTCACTTAAATTAAAAGTTATTTTTTTAAAGCCTAATAAATGTTGAAATTGATAGCTTTTAGTTATACTGTAATGTTGAATGTCTGTAATTAATGTTTAAAAAAATCAATTTCATAGAGACATCAGTACCAGTATTAGTATCAGTGATACTGGCCTTCATTCATAAAAAGATGCCAATTTAAACAAATATTTAAAATATACTGTCTTTAAGTTGTATCTACATTAATTTGGAGAGTAACTGTGAAATTATTACAATATAAAAATTATTAAAAACTCCAATGTCTAATTGCATTAAAGGTGCAGTGTGTAAATTTTACCGGCATCTAGCGGTGAGGTTGCGAATTGCAATGTAGAGAAGCTACGGTGGCCAACACAGGACAAATATGTCATCGTCTGAGACAGCAGAGAAAAGCTAGTCAAGCAAAGTGCACTGTAGAGCAGCTTGTCCGTTTAGGGCTACTGTAGACACATGCCGGCGCAAAATGGTGACTTAACATGTAAGGGGACCCACGGTGTATGTAGATAGAAAAGGCTCATTCTAAGGTAATAAAAACATAACGGTTCATTGTGTAAGGTCTTTATGCACCACTGAAAACATAGTTATGTATATTATATTGAATTTCTGTCAATAGATCCTCCTAAAATTTACACATTGATTGCACCTTTAATTACAGAAAAGAAAAAAAAAAGGTGTGATTAATTAGTTAATTTTTTAATCGACTGACAGCACTAGTTTTATATTATTATAAGCACAGTAGAAGTCTGCAGACATGTACAGAAAGTCCCAATTTTGTTTGATTAGCCTGTGTGTGTTTGTGTGGCCTATGGCAAAGTGTTGTTTGTTGTCTGCTAATAAGGTCTTTTTTGAATGAAGCTTTTGCTGGATAGGCACATGGACTGTTGTGCCAAATGGGCTGGAAAATAACTAAAGTGGCTCATCCTGTGCATTGCTTTCTGTTTAGCTGTAATCTCAGGAATATGATTGGAACACTTTACGATTGAAGGAGGAGAGAATCGTGTTTAAATTAGTGGGAGCTATTTGAGATAGCAGTGACTGTTGTCGTGTTTAGAAGGTTGTTGGTTTAAATCCTGATAGCGATGTGTGAGGGATTACAACTGAGTGTCAGGAGTTGTTCATATCTAAATCCCTCACTCTGCTGTGGTCACTGCCGTAGGGCCCTCAAGCAAGAGACTTAACCAAGTGACACTCCAGCTATTACAGTCCCAGGTTACACATTATTTCCATAGTCCACTTTAGACATAACTTTACAACTACAACTACAGTAACTCTCATTAGAGTATTAGTAGAATAAGTTGACATGTAGTTGCAAAGATACATACAGTCAGTAGAATGTCTCTTGAGGGAGCCTCAAAATAAAGTGTTAGCAGTCTACTAATACTCTAATGACTGGTAGTTGACATGTAGTTGCAAAGATACTTGTAGTTTGTAGAATGTCTAAAGTAGACTATCAAAATAAAGTGTTACCCAGTCCCAAACTTCTTGAGCCTTTACAAGGACAATTTCGCCAATCTATATACACTTTTTTTTTTTTTAATTTCTTAATGTAAAAGTGATGAGAGGGTTGAAAACTGCTCATTTTATCAGACAGCCACCTTGTGAACATGAGAATTGTATACATCACTCATTTTTATTTATGTAAAGTGAGCACTACAGTGTCCCTGAGAGCATTTTTAAATGTTAAATATGTTCTTATTATAATTTATGTATTATTATACATATGCTTTGATCAAACCAGATTTTTGCCGCATATCTATTGCGATAGATATAGATAAAAAATGGAGGATGTATTGAAAATAAATATTATTTATTATTCATTGTTCATACTTTGGGCTGCTCGTAAATCATAATCTGCAGTGCTGATTACTTTTACACCTCTCACAAATCCTTAGCTCAGCAAATTAGAAATGTGTATTGAGAGTGTCTCTCCTATTATGCCCCCTTTTACAAAATGTAAAATAAGTCTCTGATGTCCCCAGAGTGTGTATGTGAAGTATTAGCTCAAAATACCCCACAGATAATTTTTTATAGCATGTTAAAATTGCCACTTTTTGGGGTTGAGCAAAATTGCGCCGTTTCAGTGTGTGCCCTTTAAATGCAAATGAGCTGCTGCGCTCGGCCAAAAGAAGGTGGAGCTTCAAGAGCTCATTCTCCCCTGTCAGGATTCAGTCAGGAGTCAGGACACACTATAATGTCAGAAACTGCAAATATATGCTGCATGGAAATAGAACAGGTATAGTTTAGTTCAATTACGGTTATAACTTATATTGTCTTTTTGTTTTTAACCACTATATTAGTACAAGCCAGTTAACCTATGAGATTAATAACGTTTATTGTACTTCACACAAAATATGAAGCGTCTGTTTTCACTCTAGAAAATCCCTGAAAGAGCTTAAAACACAGTGCAAGTGTGCATTAATTTATTATCCATAAACTCTCTCTCTCTCTCTCTCTCTCTCTCTCTCTCTCTCTCTCTCTCTCTTGCATTATCATCAAGATACACAGCGAAGTACACAGAAACACTAGTTACAACTAACAGTAAACAAATATATAAAGACCTTATGCCTTTTCGGGTGGTGCTTAATAAACTGGTAAACTTTATATCCGTAAATCAACTCCGGTGAACTGTAATAAAGTGCTCTCACCTTCATTACTGCCGTATCCAGTATCACTCTGGAGGCTGGATGTTTTGTATTGTCCCTTTGTATTGACATTCGTTCTCAAAGCAGTCCGGTGTGAAATGATTCGCGCAGACATAAACAAATTTCGGTAGAGTTGAGGGAGCATTTTCTTCGAAAACAAAATGAATCCACCTCGTCTTCAGCGGCTCCGATTTAGGGAGTAAATGGAGAGAGTTATGTGGATTAATCCATCCAGCTACAGAACACCTAAAACGCTTGGGAGACATTCTCGTCAGTGCAGTAATGGCAGACTGTGTACAACTCGCTGTGAACTCGCTCAGGGCGGCAGTGTCTGTCAACATTCATGGGTGGGGCCTGTGGCTAAAGTGACGTCACATTGCCAGGGATCTGGAAACGGCTTGTTCTGAGACACTGCTTATGATTTATGGGGATTAAAAAAAAAAGGAGTGGTTGGATTTTTATCATTATAGGGTGGTTGTGTACACCCACTGCCAACACACATTTATGTCCAAACACCATGCAAAAGTGAATTTTGCATAATAGGTCCCCTTTAATATTTGTGTATATGTGTTTGGGTTTGCTTAGCTTTACTTTGGGCAATACAACAGTTCAAAAATTCTCTTTAGGGACATCTTAGTATCTGTGTGTTATTAGATAAAATATTATTACATTAGTTAAAATGGAACATTCTGTTTTGCAAAAATCAAGTCATCTTAAAGTTTGCAAAAAGCTATGTAGTAGTTCCTCTACTGTTCAAAAGTTTGGGTCAGTAAGATTTTTTCTGAAATAAATTGTATTCAGCAAAGATGAATTAAATTGATCAAAACTGACATTAAAGACTTTCACATTTGTTACAAAACCTACTAAAGGATCAAGTAACACCGAAGACTGGAGTAATGGCTACTGAAAATTCCGCTTTGCCATTACAGTAATAAATTACATTTTAATACATACTAAAATATAAAACAGGTATTTTAAATTCTAATAATATTTACCTACCCCAAGCTTTTGAACAGTAGTCTAGAAGTAGCTTTAAATGAAAACAATAGCGGACATTGCCTTGTGGTCCTCAATTGGAAAGTCTCATAAATTAGCTAAATCATGTTTTGCTTTAAATCTGCTGATATCAACAGGTTTGTGCAAGGGTTAGTGTTAGCAAATATCATCACCTCCATATAAAAACCATTGCGGCTATGAGACATCCTCACTAATATAGTGGAACCAACATGTATGTGCTGAGATTGAACCTGGGGCCAGTTTGGACAGCAGGTTCTTCTGCTGGTTAGCAGTATGACAGCTGAGAGATAGAGTTCTTTAGAGAGCAATACATCCTGGGAGTTCTCTGCAATAGTCTAAAAAGTGTAAATTGAACTGTGAGTAGTCGAGGTAATGAGTTTACCGTGCCATCTTTCTCTTGTTCTAAGCCCTGTGGGCAGTCATTCACTCTTATCTGAATAACCTTGTCTGTTTGAGGAAGTCTTGTATATATGTGTATTTCCGTGGTGATTTGCTGCTCTGAGACACAGTCAGATAAACAGCTGGGTTCAGAGAGCTGCTATCAGTGTTTTAGGGAGGTTCTCCATGCTCTGATTCTTCCATGGCTCTCTACGCGATTCACACAGCCATTACCACCACTGTGCATTAGGCCGAGCGTGTCAGCCTGTCAGGACTTGCAGAGAGAGGTGGAAAATAGCCAAGGACACAAGGTACATCCATCCAGTACATATAGTCTGTCATTTAATAGCCATCCACTCATGCATGTGGACACTGAGCCCAAGCACAAACTATTCAAGAATGACCAGATAAAAAATATAGCAAGAGATTCATCTGATCTTGAAATATCCATTCATTCCCGAGAGCCACAAGCCCATTAGCCAGATGACTCTGGCTCAGTCTGAAGTCTCCCTGTTGTGGTGCACAGTGTAAGCTGCTAAATGGACGGTGAATCAGCACCTTCCATGTTTTTAGATCTCCAAGTCTAACAAACACATTATTGTAGCATTAAATTTGTTTTATTAATTAAGCAATATTTTTTTTTAGATCTACAGTTACTATTTTTTTAATAAGCTGCCTTGTTTTTTTGTTTTTTTTGGGCACTAGTGAAGCTTGGCGGAGGTTATCACTGTAATGACCTGGTAACTAGATGAAAAATGCAGAAAATGATGTGGCTGATTGAGAGTTTCATCCAAAACAAAGGCTTCTGGTGGCCCCAAGGGCGATTCAATTTAGTTTCTTTTGTGCTGCTGAACAGGGTCCACAGCTAAACTGCATTAGATACCTGCATCTTGTGTTTTTGCCAATGTGAGCGATTTCAGAGAGTGCTGGCTGATTTTTAGCTTGTGTTTCTTTTCAAAGCATCACTAAGCTCATAGTGATTTTGACAGACCTCTAACACCAAATATTCAATTCTGATTCATGCTGGGCCATTTGTTCTATTTATGTAAATGATGTTTTAAATTAGAGCTGTTCAATTATGGCAATAATCATAATGATGATTTCTGTATGTAATCTTTTAATTATTTAACCCGATTCAGAGTGGACATTATGGCCTAAATCTTAATCATGATATAAGTATATTTTGCTGGAAATAAGATTTATTATGATATCAATATTTTAGATACCAGTGAATTTCACAATTCTCAATACCACAGAAAAAAAAACTAATGCTAGGCTAACTAATGTATGTGATGTAAGTCCTCAAACAATTGTTGAAGACAAGTAAAATGTTATGAACTGCTCTGACAGACAGGTTGAGGATCCAAACGCAGCTTTATTGGACAATCCAGAATCGTAATTCATAAAACAGGCAAATTGGTCAAAACACCATGCAGATAATCCAGATAATAAACACCAGGGCAGAAAACAAAGGCAAACAGGGAAAACCAGGACAATAGGCAGACGATCAAAGCTAAGAAAATGGAAACCAGGGCTCAGCATTCCAGTGTAACACTGAACAAATAAGACTTGCAAAAAATGAGTGAAAATACAGGGCTTATATAGGCAGAGTTTAACCAGATAATGAGACACAGGTGGAAGTAATCAAACAATAATGAGTCCATGCAATAGGTTATGGGGATTGAATTTTATGATGGGAAAGCAAGGGAGTCAGGAGCAGTGCCATCTGGTGGAGTTCATGGGCACTCCAGCTGGTGGATGCTACATAAACAGTCAGTAATACAATAAAAAAAGCAAATTACAATAATAGGACAAACACAACAGAAAAAGATAAAAAAAATAAAAAAAAAACAAACAAAAAAAAACAGTATATTATTCAGATAATCTACTACAGAAATTGAATAAAGTTATCAAATGTAAATTAAAACAGTACAGTCTTCGCTTGAAGGAATTAAACTTTATTATTAAAGCTACAAAGTTCATTCAGTCAAGAACAGTGAAAGATTTGGTCTTTTTCTTTTGTTGTTTGATTAACGTTAATGACAGACAGCAGCAGGTATATTAAGAGCTTAATGCTCTTCAAAAACTAAAATCCAATTAATCGAACAGCTCTACTTTTAATCATGCAATTAATTGGAGTTCTGTCATGACGTCTCTCGGAGTGTTTGGCATGGTAATGGGTATGACAATGTTGATATGTTTGGTCTTGCCGGAATAGATCTGCTACGTTGCTGCTGCTTTTATTGCTGCTGTAATAAATCTTTGTCTAGTTAGGTTATTGCTGCTGCAGACCAAGTACGTGACTTGCTACTGCCAATACATACACGACACACTGCTGTGAGCAAGTAAGACATGCTGCTGCTGTACAATATAGCGTACATGAATTACCCGTAGCAGATCTATACAGGTGGAGCTGGAGAAGGTGGAGGGTTTCTGAAAGTGCGCTGCACTGCTAAGGCAAATACCCATGTATTTGGAGGTTGAGCACGCAAGCTCATTGACTACTGATACAGCAGTAGCCAATCAGCTGTGCCCTATACATAATGATGTGATAACGAGCAGGTTGAGTTAAAGGACCTATTAGCCTGCGCCATCTAGGGTTTCATGACAGAACTTTGTATTTGTGCTTTTAAACTCTTGTGCTTTTCTAAGCAATAAGACATATAGTATGTAGAATATGAGACCTGGGGTTGGCTCTTTTGATTTTGGCCTAGCAACGACCCATAAATCCATAGAAACCACTTAGTAACACCTCGGGCAATCTCTCATAACACCCTTGCATCATGGCATAATGAGTTCACATTTCTTATAACTCATTTTGAAAGTCAACTGTTGTAAAGTTGTGTTGGGATATGCGTCTCTTATGAAATCATTCTTTACTACCAGACATAAAGATAATTGTGGACAACACAATAACACACCTAGCATATCATTTTGTTCTCATTATGACATGAGTGCTTTACCCTCCCCTGTCTGCAGAACATGAACTAATACACATACACACCTACCCTCTTCATATCCGTCAAAAGCAGCCCTAATGAGACTCCGTAGATAATTACCCACATCCAGTTGTATTTTAAAGGTTTAATTATTAAATTGCCAATGAACACTCCTGACGTGCTGATTTTACAAAGAGAGGTTGGGGTAAGACCTGTTAAACGCTCACAGAATGCTAATGAGTCTCAGGCTCATCAATTGTTTTAGTCTGCAAAGTCATTGTTTTTGTCAGGAGTATTAGGGGACTCCTGGGATGGGAGCTTTTCATTTTATTATTTTGTTTATCTAAACATGCAAATTCTTCTGCATCAAGTGGTAAGGAAGTCTTAGCAGAAATAATATTCGCAAACTAAATTTCATACTTTGTTGATGCCATAATGAGGCCGGAAATAAAATCGCTTAAATGAAAGTAATATTCCTCTAAACTCATATTTTCATAATTTCTCTCCCTCTGTGTGTGTGTGTGTGTGTGTGTGTGTGTGTGTGTGTGTGTGTTTTATTAATGAAAACATACACAAACCAACTGAAATTAAATTTCAGATCACAATTTACTGGACCATGACTATTCACCGGGGTATTCAGGAAACCTAATGATATTTTTCATTGTTGATTTTTTTCGCTTCACTACGAGATGACATCTGTGGTGATTTAATTCTGCATTCTGCTGCAACGCTATTCAAATACAAGAGTGCGTCATTCCAATTTCATAGACAAGGCTTTGCATAACATAGCTTGGCAGTTTGTTTATATGCAGTGACATTTCTGTATTGTTTAAAATAAAGCAGGTGATATGCTTGAAAGTGGTTGTATCATAGCAATGTATATTTTGCAGCTCTGAGTGGTTTGTCGTTGCTAGTAGTGATTATAGCTGACATTACCGCCCATACCCTGAACTGTCCTTGTCATAGTTCTAAAATAAAAGCCATCACTTACAGACTGATGATTGCATCCAGACCCTGACAGACGCCTTGTGTATTTAGCTAAACACTTTGGGATTTCACTGTCAACACTGTAAATATTTGGTCTTTACTGTGACCTTTTCACAGATGCTAGGACTAGGGATGGGACACATTTAACAATTCTAGTTCTGATTCAGATTCCACTTAAATTTCAGGTTAACGATTCCATTAAAAATTCTTTTAGTGCTTGGTGCTAATTAACAAAAACATGCACTTCTTACTCTAAATCCATACCATAACAAATGTACTAAACAAAAACAATACTTTTTGGTAACATATTTTAGTTATTTTTATTTCATTTGTATCTTCAATTACACATTGTTATATGAACAAACAACCAGTCAGAATAAGTGATGAATTGATCCAACCAAATTTAAACAGAGTGTGTGCATCTGAATGATTGATTACTTTTAGAACTCTTCTGGGTCATTTTCGTGTCAAATCAACCAGAGGTCCCCAGGTCAAATTTTTGATTTTGTTAATATTTTTTTCTGTAGAAAGACAAACATAAATTGTGATGAAAGCCAAAACATTAAGTGTCACAGATGTATATTTACTGAGTAATCCTGAGTAAAAAAAAAAAAAAAAAAAAAAAAAAAGAGTAAAACTATTTTGTAGAGGGGGGTCAAAATGACAATTTTCACCTGAGATTTAGAGCCAGTTTACAGGGGTGTATAAATGACTTTAGAAAGATGGCAGCAGCATTATTTTATTTTTACACAGAGATTGGTAGGCCTATTAGTAAAATCAGTTGACTTTAGCAATCTTTGTTTCATTATATGACAACAGTGGCAGTGCAAAAATGGCAAAAAGCACTTATTGTGTTTTTTGCCTTAAGTTTGCATGCCTGTAACTCAGTAAGTATTAAAGATATCTTAATATCCTTTTAGATTCTGGTTCTTAACAAACTTTCCTTTGGTATCTTCATTTAAAAGGCCCTCGATGGTTTAATACCAAAGATATGGACATGTTAATGCAGCTCCATGAGTAAACTGGTAAATTGTACACATTTTCAGTGGTCAAAAACCAAATGCGGGTCACTTTGCATACAGCTGATACTTTTTTCTTTTAAAGAGGAATATCTAAAGAACAGCTCAATTGCATAAAACATACCTGTCTGAGTGCCATAAATATTATTTTTCTAAAGTTGTCATGCCTGTAACTCTAAAAGTATTCAAGATATCTTAATATCCTTCTAGATTCTCATTCTTAATATTTTTTTCTTTTGGGATCTTCATTTTTAAGGCCCTATATTGTTCAATCCCATAGATATTGGGACCCTAATGTGACTCCATGTCCAAAATAGTGGATTACTCAGTAAATATACATCTGTTACATTTAATATTTTGGCTTTTATCATATTTATAACACTGTTTGTCTTTCTACAGAAAAATGTTAACAAATTCAAAAATTTGAGCCAGGGAAGTTTCTAAAATTTGGTTGATTTGACACGGAATGACCCTTCTGCTGTTTCTGACAGTTCGTAAAATATTTATAGTACATGTTTTTCAATTTTAAAAATCTTACAGATTTTTAGGGAATTTAATTTTTAGGATTATTTTTATTTATTTATTTGTAGTCATTCATTCATTCATTGATTCATTCATTATAGTCATTTGATCAGTCTACACTGATCATGCTGTGTGTTTGTTGTTGCATACGACCAGTGTAGGCATCACAATAGGAGTATGTGTTGTTCATTTATTGTCTTCATATTATTTTTCAGAGTGGTTTAGTATAGTCAGTGTTTCATCCACATTAGCAGAAGGATGCAGAACCCATAACAGAACTGGATGTCATAATGGTATTGAAAATTGAATTAGACTGGTTCTTGGTTGTCAAGCATACATTTCGGACAAATGTTGCATGCAAACCCACACAAACACTCACAACCTGCATTCTAGATCCCCTGGCCCCCCACCGCAGCAACAAATTAAGCCTGTCAGCATGTTATCTATCACTGTCCTTATCCTCATTCATCTCTGAGAAGTACTCCTTCACTTTCTCACTGTTTCTCTCCATCTTTTCTACCTCTACCTGCCTTCTCGTCAATACTGATGTAGGATATTTTTCTTTATGTCTGTTTTTTTTTTCTTTCTTAGTTTCTTCCTGCATTTTTTTAATCAATCTTCCACCTTGCTCTTGATTTCTCTCTAACCCCAATAACAACATCAAAGACAGAGTTCCTTGTCTATTCTGTGGTTTCCTGCGGTTAGGTGATAGTTCTAAAGTGTGACAGTGAAAAACCTGACCCGTAGGCTGCCTCACACACTTGAGAAGCTTTCAGAATCACTTTGAAATCTCTGCTGCTCTCAGCATCACCGCTAAAGCACTGACAGCACTCTGGTGTGCTTAGCATTACTGTTAACCTATACGGATAGGGGTCTACCGAATGCTGCGCTGAACGTTCACACTCATTTCTAGGCCTATTCAAGGTTTTACATGGTGTGTGCTCACAGAACGGCTGCATGATTAAGAAAGGAAGTGATTGTACAGTACAGGTTTCCACTGTGTTGTGTCAGAAGCTCTTGTTAGAAGAATCTAAAGGGAACGTTTTTGATGCGGTGCACGGGTGAGTCAGCAAAACTTAAGGTGTTGAGTCACAGCTAGGTCAAGTTTAATCATGAACATGATAAAAGTCTTTAAGAGGCTCTCAACCTCTCAGGAAGCTCTTTCTGAACTCATACAAGATGTCTTAGAATACACCACTGAAGGCAATTGCATACCCAATTAATCAAACGCCTGAGTACAGGGTTCACACTCTTCATTACAAAACTGTCTCTAGTGACAGTGTTTTCATTCGAACTGTCAATCAACAACCACTGTAACAACTAACTAACTTACAGCCTGAGTTTGAAATGTTTTACACCTTTCTCTAAGGGGAAAATTTGTTATGGAAAGTGGCAGGATGTTAGATTAAAATCAGCAAAGGTTACATCTGGCAGCTCGTCTACGTGATGGATGATTATTACTTATGTTAGTGCTTAACCTCAGGGGACATTTAAGAGCCCTTCAGAAATAAATTGTTTCCCCGAGAATTCATTTCGGTAAATTGCAATGAAACTCAGTGGAATCCTGTCATTTTTCTTTTTTTGTAATTTTTCTATTTAGAGGCATAATCTAAAAGTTTAAGTGCAAAAAACTTCAAATGACTCTAACTCTTAAGTAAATGTTATTAATTAATTTAATCATGAATATCATATTCCATAGGATTAAATTTGCAACTAGCCATCAGTGTGTTTATTAATAGCCTGATTCAGCGTGATATACCAACTGGGATTTAATACTGACTGTTTCAGACATGCTAAATCAGGCCCTGTATGTATAACTGATTTAGAGGTTGATTGTTTGTTCACTGTGGGGAACTACTACTTCATCTTGAAGTGTTTGGTAAGTGTTTGTCATTATATAAATGAATTATGTTTAGTGTTTTCCCGTAACTCATTGGGACTCATTTATTGTGTCTCATATTTATAAATGTATGCATACTATACAAATATATTTGTGCATAACACTTTGTGTGCAAACATTTTCATGCAGAATTGGTCTGGGTAGGTTAGATGGTTAGGAAACAATCAGTTCTCATAAACAACGTGTTGGATTGCCGAAAAATTTGGCAGTAATAAAGATCTGAGCGTCTTTGACAAGGGCCAAATTGTTATGGCAAGGCAACTGGTTCAGAGTATTTCTGAAACGGCAAGGCTTGTGTGTTGCTCCCAGTTAGCAGTGGAGAGAATTTACCAACAGTGGTCCGAAGAGGGACAAACCACAAACCAGCAAAAGGGTGTTGGGCACTCAAAAGTCATCAATGCCTGAGGGCAACGAAGGCTATCCCGTCTGGTCCGAGCCAACAGAAGGTCTACTGTGGCACAATCCCACAAAATTGTAATGATGGCTATGGGAGAAATGTGTCACAACACACAGTGCATTGCACTCTACTGCCTATGGTGACCCCTGTCCACTGTCGAAAGCACCTACAATGGGCACTTAAATTGTCGGAACTGGACCGAGCAGGGGAAGAAGGTTGTCTGGTCCACTGAGTCCTGTATTCTTTAACATCACATGCATGATCATATATGTTTGCGTCATTTAACTGGAGAAGTGATGGCACCAGGATGCACTGTGGGATGGCAACAAGCTGGTGGGGGGAGTGTTATGCTCATGAAGTGCCGCTGGGTCTGGCCATTCATGTGGACATAAATTTGACATGTGCAACATACATAAATATTGTTGTCTCATGCCGTGAGAGGCAAATATAATAGTCTGAGCAGCGATGGCATCTCAGTCTCCAACGGGCTTCAGTAAAATAATAATGCGGTTACAAGGTGTGTACAATTTAACCTACCTTATTTGGTAACTCCATTAACAGTAGCTGCTGTTTAGTATACATACTGCTGCTCTCCTTCTGCTTTCTTCTGAACTCTCCTCTCTCTTCGTTAAAGCTCCAAGTGAACTGATTAAGCGTTGCCAGATATCACGAAAAGCAAAACTAGCCACAATAAAAACACAATATAATAAAAAAAAAAAAAAAAACCACAATATAATAAACAGACATGGCAAAAACTTTATCAGGGGAACAAATATAAACAATATAACTAGTATTACCAATATCCTAAAAAAGTTAAAAGGCAGGACATGTAATTTATCGAATACAATGATTCAATATAAAATTTTTAGATATAAATTGACTGATTAAGTAAAACAATAACATAAGATTAAAAAGTAATAATTCAACAAAACTTTAAGTTTAATTACACCTATGAGTGGTATCAATCGATTGGGGAGGGTTTCGAGGAAAAAAACATTTTTCGAGGAATTCAAAAACAAGTTTAGAATCATCTAAAATCAAGTCTATGCTTAAATCGAATTGAAATTAAATACAAAATTGAAAATCAATATAGATAGACAGACAGACTGACTGACTGACTGACTGTAAAAAAAAAAAAAAATCCCCGTAAAATTTACGGTAAAAAAACAGCAGCTGTGGTTGCCAGAACTTTACCTTAAAAAATATGGTAGCAACATTTTAGGTTTTATGGGACAGCACTTAGTTTACTGTCTATTTTATAGTTCAAAACCATATAATTTAAAGGTTTATATTGTATAATTATGGTTCATAACTGTTTATTTTACACACTGTAAAAAGATTCAGTTAAATTTATGGCAAAAAAAAAAAAAACGTTTTTTTTTATTAACTTATATAATGTTAATTTACCAACCTATTGAAGTACTAATATCTGTTTTGTACCTTTGTAATACACTGACAACCACCAAACACAGTGGTAATGAGTCACATGATGAATCAAAGCTCATCACAAGCAGCTTTTCCACAAGCTGAGAAGAACAATACTAATAGAAGGTGCACACAGTGTCATTCACACAAACACTAAACACTATTATGGTAACATTTTAAAAATGCAATAAACATTAATTTAACAGCATTAGATGTAACATAAAACCCAAATGTATATAACTGATTAGAAAAAACTAAGAAAAACTAACACAGGGAATTGTGGGAATGTCAATACCATTAGATCTATTACAGTTATTCACCGTGTATAGTACGGAAACATTCTGTAAACCAATTAACTGTTTTTCACCATAGAATTTTTAACCGTTTTAAATCACGGTAATTTTTTACAGTGGATACATACATATATACATACAAACTGCATGCACATGCCCCCTCATTTAGAATAATGGTAAGAACAAATTTATGTGAGCATATACCTAGATTTTTAGCCATTTGTTTGCATGAGAAACATTTCTGAACAGTTCACCCAAAAATGAAAGTTCTGTCACTCTTTACTCCGTACAATTGAAGTTAATGGGGTCCAATATTGTTTGGACCCCAATGTTCTTCAAAATATCTGAGCAACAGAGTTTTCATTTTTTGGTGAACTACACCTTCAAATAAGAACACTTATACAACTATTAGTAAATAAGACCCTTTGTTCTGTTTCATACAACATGGATGTCTCTGTGCAACTCATACGGTCAACAACCCTAGCGAAAAGCTGATCCATAAAAGCTGTCGTTCCTCTTTAGTATAATTGTGCTCGATCGAGAGAGAGGGAGGCTTTTTAATACACTCAATGAGAGCTGGCAGCACATTGTTGGTGCACTTCTGGTAAATCTCATTTGTGTCTCTGGTGTAGGATGGTTTGAGACCTCCAGATTTGCGGTCTGACATGAATTGATTAGACATGAGGAATGTGTATCATTTCCTAGACTGTCCTCTATTGTAGCTCCATATGTAGCTCTATTCTTTGCCTCTTTCATTCTTCTGTATGTGTCTTACTCTCTTTTGTACCACCATGGCTGAAGGAACACACTGACAGACATAATGGGAGCAATCAGACAACTATTTTACACTGACCTCTAAACTTGATCATGTATACAACAGAACAGAAAAAAATAGAATAACTTGTATTTCTCTTTCAATCTGCTTCTCAGAACAAAAATTATTTGATGTCAGCATTGATTTTCATTTGAATAATGGTAAATACAGGGTTCCCACGGGTCCTTGAAATCCCTGAAAGTTTGTTAATCTAAAAAAAAAAAATAAAAAAAAATCAAGGCCCTGGAAAGTTTTTGAAAATAAACATATAGATACAGGTCCTTGAAAGTGCAGTTTTATGCAAAACAGAAATACTACAAATAGAATATCAGCTCTCTGTCATATGGCCAAAAAATGCTTTTTTGCATAGTTGTTTTTGACAAACTGTAACAATGTATCTTACAAGGTAACGCGATGTAACCTTGCTCTCACTTGAAATGTGTCCCAATATTAAGTCCTTGAATTTGAGGGTATTGGACCTGGAAAGTCCTTGAAAGGTCCATGAATTTGAAGTTAACCAAGATGTGGGAACCCTGTAAATAGCAAGAAGATGTTTTCTGTGAAAGCCAACAAACATTCACAAAACTATCATTTGAATGTTTCAGTTTATATAAAGATGTGTGTTGGATACACTATACAAGTAGACATATTCAGATCCTTTGTTTAAAGCAATATGTAGATTTATAAGTAAATAGAAAGAGTGATATAATTAGTCTATGTGTAAACTCATTACCATTGCGACACAGTCTGTTTCCGAGTGAGATGAAATATAAAATTCCAGTCAAGATCAGCTTCCCTGGAGCCGGAGAGCTAAGAGATCTGAAGTGCTTTGGGTATGTAAATGTGGCATTTTCCTTCAAATGCTATCCTGGAAAAGAATCAGAATAAATATTTTACCAAGGATTTTAGACAAAGGCAGCTGTCAGATCAATATGTACATGAATCCGTTCTGAGGCAAATTGCTGTAATTTGTTAGCTAATATTACTGTGTGTTTGCTTATGTGAAAGAGTGTTGCTTGTTAGCTGCTGGTTACTCAATTAAATCAATTTCATTCCAGTTCACTTTGATTTTATTTGTACGATACTTGCAACAAGAATATCATTTGCACAGGAAAAAATATTGTAATGGGGGGTAAAGGCAAGCATGAACGTGCACATAGCTAGGATGAAGAAAGGTAGTGTTTATGGTGGGAAGGGGGTGGATTGACAGGACTAATTAATCGGCGTTGAACCTGCGGGTGCTCTGGAGCAGAAACGAGGTGGAATAAAAAGCATCATTAGCGAAGAATCGTATTGGCACACGCTGAGGGCAGTGCCGAGAGAGATACCTGTATCTGCAGACTAATGGCAGCACAATAAGGCATGAGATCCTGAGAGCAGGTCTAGCATGAGGGCAGGACGTGGGTCGTAGTCTCCGTGATTCCACAGCAAGCCATCCAAAACAACCTCTGTCAAACAATGAGCGAGCTGCCACACAGAAGGCCCAGTCTACTGTAGACTATATAATGGGGGTGGCCTCTGGCCTCTGTTCTTTAATTAATGCATGTTACGTGCAGAATCGAAGGGTCTGAATCCTAAACAGTAGTTCTGGAAGAGGTGGGGAGCTACAAAATGATTTACAAGTCACTGTAGAACTGGATACATTGGGATATTTCTATTATTTAACACAATGTTTCAGCATTTTTGGCAATTTTTGTCCAAAATGACGTAAATGCACACATTTTTTTCAGTGTATTCGTTTCCTGGGAACTGAACCCATGACCTTTGCATTGTTAGCGCCATCAGGTGAGCAAGAACATAAGGTGCGAAAATGTGTAGTAGTAAATTGGATGGACAGCATCTTGGAGACCTTGCCTGTACAAAGACCTTGGTGTTTCTACAGATAGTTAATAGAACAAAATCTTAGATATTTTGATGATATGCTGTAAGTAAAAGAATGTGTCTTTTGCTGTGATTCAACAAAAGATTTTGATTATAAATTACACCAAGGTCTTTAAAACCACACTGCTAAATTTCAGTTTTGTTCTGGTAAAACTTTAGCTTTGTGTAAGTTCATAGGTGAAATGTAGCAACTTGTTCATATTTTTATGAATAGCAAATGAAGGCATGGTTTGCACTGCAATGAAAATACTGCTCGGTGCTTATTTAGTTCAATCCATTCTATTACATTCCATTACTGTTATTCAGTAAAAGCAAACGCATACCAAACCAAGAAGGATTTCAATGTCCATCTGAATTCTGAAATTTCTTTTCAATACCAGCTTCTTCACAATTGTTACTAATTATTGTAATAATTGAGGCCAACATCAGTGTTGGTGTGTAATTTTCATTGAAACCTGCAGGAGATGTAGAAGAGCTCTCTTGTGTGCTGTTAGTAAAACCTTTTTGTTTTCTTGTCACTAAAAGGAAACCAGTGTATGTTTGCTGTTCTTTTTGAGTGGCACAATAGGACCATCACTTCCAACTGCGAGGGGGCAAATTAGAAGAGTTACTGTTCTCATACATACAAACACACACACATGCAGTACATGCGCACACAAACTCAATTGCATGCCTGAATATACAGTACTTAAAAACTTCTGAAGCTCTATCATCCTAGAGTGAAGCATCAAATTTAACATAAAGTCACTCTCAAAACACCCATTGCATCAAAAATTAAACATGTAGAAAGAGAAAATGCAGTGAATTTTTACTTAATCCCTGAAGCACATTTTCAGACAAAGGATGCTGCACTCAAATGAATGTCAAGAACAAGAACATTCAGCAAGTCTTACCAAAAAGAAAGAGCATTCATTGTAGTCAGTTTGCCTGCATCTGAAGTGAACTGGTGCTTCAGCCCAGCAAATCTGATCAGAGCAACCATTTTTATTTAAATAAAGAGAATACTAGCTTATTCCATATGGTTAAAAGTCAAATGAAACATCTGTATATTCACATTGCAAAAAACTGAGGGCACTTTTGAACAAATTAAATAAAGCTACATCTACATCTAAAGGAAGATATTTTTCGACTCATGAGAGTGAGAATAATTTGTTGTTCTATTGTGGTGTAACTGCTCTGTACAGGTCAGTTCCCCCGTGCAATCATATGACAGATTACAACACAGAGGCGTTTAATAGAGAAAGAAAACGAGTGAATGTTACATTCTCATTTCTTTGTGAAGTATCCACAATGACACATCCTCTCTCTCTTATTCTTTCTCGCTCTCTCTCACTCTCCCTCTCTATTCAAAGACATGTAATTGCATCATTTTTCAGGACTTTGGCCCTGTCTGGGAGGTGGATTCGCCTCATTCATCAAACTAATGGAGGCAGGAGTGATTGGAAAATACAGGCTTTGATCATGGTGTTGTCTTCTTTTTACCATCACTCTCCAGCATGCCATGTATGTAAACACACATAATCAACTTCATCTAGCATTGATGTGTGCCATTTACACAGTGCATGCAATGCATAATGCTAATGGATGAGCCAAGGTTGTTTAGTAACTTCCCATTTAGATGACACTTTCCATCCAAAATAATTTACAGTAATTGAACGGACTAAGTGGCAACCTCATGGGGAAAACGGTCTCTAGTAGGTCTCTAGTATCAGTGGCAGTAATACAGTGAACCTGGCTGATTTTGGTCTTTGGGATGCTAAGCAGTGTTAGAGGCTATTCACACAAGATGTGTTCAGTCCTTTGCGGGCTCTAGGTATTTTCTTGCCCCTTCATGTAAGTTTTCTTTGGCATTTGAAGGTTTAAGCGCAATATATTTTCCATTTGAAAATATATATTTGCTTGAGCTGCGCTGTTTACAACATACAGCATACTTAGCATATATTTGCAATATATTTTTGCTGGAAAGAATATATATATATATATATATATATTTAAGTATATATAAGTATATATATAATTTCCCGTCATATGTGTCTGATATAGACAAACAAAAGCCCCCAACTTTACTGCATATAAACCAACAAAGGCCCTGAGTGTCCTCTTTGAGAAGGCTTGAATGGGTCTGTCTAGCCAAACAGCATTTTAAAAACTCAAATTCCTATTTTGAAACATTATGTAGGCTCAAGCTGTGGTTTAGAGGGTATTTATTGATTGAGAAACAGGTGATTTAATTAGTTTTCACAGCAGGTGGGCAGAGAGCTATACACAGAATCCCTAGAGCTCATGTACAATGTACCGAATTAGCTCAAAAGGGAAATATTGTATGAATAATTAATCATAACTCGTTATAATTAATTATAAATATTTGAATCAGTTAATCGAATTAACTTGATGTAGCTGAATTAATATAATAATCAATTAATCTGTTCGGCCAGCAAACACTCAGTATTTAACGTCTATCGTAATCAATATCAGGGACATTGGTTTTATAAGCAGATCAGGTGTGCACACGAAGAATGTGCACACAAATCACGAACACATAGCTAGACTAAACACACACAAACATACAATTCATGCATACATAGGAAATAAGAGAGTGGAAATGAATTTGAACCGTAGAATAACAGGGGAATGGAGTTATGAAAAGAGTCATTTAACCAGCTGGAAGAACCATCATTTTCTCACTATAAAGCACCTTTGTTAACAAAGGGGACACAAACCTCTACAGAAGTCACACCTTTGAATTTCGGCTTGACCAGTGAGAAAGGTGCAATTCTCTGGCGGGAGAATTTCTTTGTTTGAAAGTGACCTAATTTGCATGAGGGGAGTAAGCTATGAAGTTTATGTCCATTTATACTCTGATAAATATAACAAACATACAGTGCATCGTATGACAATGTGATATCCACCGAAGTGTGAGTCAATAAACAAGGAACCCATCTAGATGGGCTACATTATCTAGAAGTTTTGTCCTCAGGCATGCATAACACTATACAGTATGCAAAAGAACAATATATAAACAGTAATAATACACAAAATTTACTGGGGAAATGCATGTTCATTCATTTAAGCAAATTTGTCAATGAATTAGTGGAAAGGATGCCATTTTTATGTACCGAATGTATGATTCTTGTCTTCCGAATGTTTTTATTTTTGTTGATATCCACGAGAGTGTGAATGGACATGTTGTGGTGTTTTTTTGATAATATTTAGCTTGAAGTCCTCTGACATTGTCACAGTCATATAAAAGTTTGATATGTCCTTTTGCTAAAATTATGGGAAAAAAGATAAAAAACAATTATAGGTTTTCTTGTGGACAAACTTCAAAACAACAATAGTTCTATTTTATTTATTTATTTATTTATTTATTTATTTATTTTTTTACAGCCTAATCAAAAACATTTCAAAATAGTCTTTCAAAGTCTAAATAAGATATCTAATATTTTTATAAAACTGTTCGTTTGACATTCAAAAAGCATTTCTAACTGATTTGAAGTGTTTGTATGAATATCTATCCCACCCATTGGGAGATTTTGCCTCTCTTTGTCAGTGTGACTTGCAATTACAATAATAAAAAGCTTTCTTTATTCACCACAAGAGCTGGCTCCAATTTTTCAAGCCACAAATTGGTCAGTCAAGAGTATCTATTTAAGCAATTTTTAAAACCACTGTTTTTATTTTGTTTTTATTCCTCTCTCTGAAGTCTGTTATTACCTTCAAGCCAAGGAGATAGAGTGAGCTAGTGAAATTATACAGAAAACTATTCCCGCCTCTTCAAATTAGCTTCACGCACCCACTGTCTATTTAGATTTTGCGATGGCACTCAGAGGTTTAGAGTTCACCGGCTATTTTGTGCATTTTAATGTCTTATTCAGAACTAACAGCCAATAAGTTTCTGGGCGAGCAAAGATCATTTGAGAAACATTTTGATGTGGATACTCTATTCTACATTATCTTACTGTTGATAAAATGTCCTATTATTCTTGTACTGATTCATTTTAGAGTTTATAGTGCACTGCTCACTATGATTATTAATAGATGATCTGAGTGAAATAAATTCTAATTATTTCATAAGCAAAAAACATGTGTTGCCATGGTCATTGGTCCCTGTACCCTAAGGAGACTGATAAATTATTTTTTTGAGGCATTGCAATAAGTATAGATAAAGCTATTGCAACATACAATTCTGCGCAGCTTAAAGTTTTCCACAATTTAAACTTACTTAGTTCTGTTCATTTTAAAGGAGTGATTGAAGAGGTTATGCTGATGTTTTTAAAGAGAGTGAGTTGGCACTCTGTTAATGGGTATAATCAACCACACTTATTTTGATATTTATCTTCAGAATTTTTTTCCACTGTATTTTTCCACTATATCCTAATATTGAAAGGCTGTGATTACTGATATCACCTAGTCCAGACAGTAGTCAAAAAATGTATTTATCATTTTGAACAGGCAGTCAATAGGGCCATCATAAAGGCTAATTGATTGGCTAATGATATACATTAACTCTTGGATGAGAGCGGCTTGCAGAGAGCGGCTTAAATTCTTGCTCCTCTTTTTCTGACTTTTTTGAGTGTAAGAAAATAGCAATTCTTTCACATTCTGATGTATGATGAGCACAAACTTGACACCCCAACAAACCCCTCATAACATTATGATTCAGTATATTATAGTTAAAGGAACACTACTTTATGCAACTTTTGGCACTCCAAAACTGCATGCGTTTTGCGGAAGAACACCTTTTTGTTTGTGCTTTTCGTGGCTGCGCGGATAAATATGGTTATCTGCTCATAAAACATTCACTACTAGGCTTAAGAGATATAACCAGTTTAGATGGAAAGAATCTCAAGCTGATTAACTGAAGAAGTTACTGTAGCAACTTTCTTGAAAATAAATTCCAGCACAGCTCTACAACAACCATAATGAAATAACCCTTTACAGTAGATAATGCTCTACAATGAACTCTGTTAGAGAGCTACAGTGCTCAGCGTAAATGAGTACACCCCCTTTGAAAAGTAATATTTTAAACAATATCTCAATGAACACAAAAACAATTTCCAAAATGTTGACTAGACTAAGTTTAATAAAACATCTGTTTAACTTATAACATGAAAGTACAGTTAATAATATAACTTAGAGAACAAAATTTTCAGTTTTACTGAAATTAGGGTGATGCAAAAATGAGTACACCCCACAACAAAAACTACTACATCTAGTACTTTGTATGGCCTCCATGATTTTTAATGACAGCACCAAGTCTTCTAGGCATGGAATGAACAAGTTGGTGACATTTTGCAACATCTATCTTTTTCCATTTCACTGGATGCTGGATGGAGAGTGATGCTCAACTTGTCTCTTCAGAATTCCCCATAGGTGTTCAATTGGGTTCAGATCAGGAGCCACTGAATCACTTTTACCCTGTTCTTCTTCAGAAATCCAACAGTGGCCTTAGATGTGCGTTTAGGATCATTGTCATGTTGGAAAAGTGCACGACCAAGGGCACAGAGTGATGGTAGCATCTTCTCTTTCAGTATAGAGCAGCACATCTGTGAATTCATGATGCCATCAATGAAATGCTCCCTGACACCAGCAGCACTCATGCAGCCCCACATTAGGACACTGCCACCACCATGTTTCACTGCAGGCACCATGCATTTTTCTTTGTATTCCTCACCTTTGCGATGCCATACAGTTTTGAAGTTCCAAAAACATTTATTTTGGTCTCATCACTCCAGAGTATAGAGTCCCAATAGTCTTCATCTTTGTCAGCATGGGCCCTGGCAAGCTCTAGGTGGGCTTTTTTGTGCCTGGGCTTTAGGAGAGGCTTCATTCGTGGACGGCACCCATGCATGCCATTCCTCTGCAGTGTACGCCATATTGTGTCACGGGAAATAGTCACCCCAGTTTGGCTTTCTGCTTCTTTAGATAACTGCAGTGAACTTGCATGCCGATTTTCTTCAACCCTTCTCATCAGAAGACACTCCTGTCGAGGTGTTAACTTTCGTGGACGACCTGGACGTCTCTGTGAGATGGTTGCAGTTCCATCTTTTTTAAATTTTTGTACCACTTTTGCTACAGTATTCTGACTAATAAGTAAAGCTTTGCTGATCTTCTTGTAGCCTTCACCTTTCTGGTGTAAAGAAATTATTTTCTTTCTCAGGTCTTGTGACATTTCTCTTCCATGTGGTGCTATTGCTGACAGCCTGAAATGGGAAGGGGTTTTAACACCCTTTTATAGTCAGCTGTCTGCTGGACACCTGTGTAATCAATAATTAGACTCACCTGTGGTTGAATTCTTGTTAAATTAGACATTTGAAGTCTGAAATTTAGCTTTTCTCCAGAGACTTTCAGTGGGGTGTACTCATTTTTGCATTACCCTAATTTGAGTAAAACTGAAAATTTTGTTCTCTAAGTTATATTATTAACCCTCAAAAACTGAGACGACCGCCGGCGGCCAAAAAGAACTATCGTTCTAAAATGTTTAAACTTTTGAACCGCTAATCCAATCTGTATGCTTTAAAATGTACCACAAAGAGGAGATTCTCCGCTTTCCAGTAATATCGCATTTATCTCATTCTGACATTCAGAGGCTCCGTGGTGAGACTGGTTACGTCATCAAAATCTGCAGCATTGATTCGTTAAGGCAATGCATGTGGTTTGTTCCTCTAAGCCAAACAGGAATGATTGTTGATGCCTAGTCCTGTCTCCTATGCCTAGATTGGTTCAAACCATCATCATCTCAACCAATAAAAATAGGTTTTGGTCATTTGAACCACGATACTATCATGTTTCTTTGGAAGTATGAATAAGCGCAAAGTGAAAGTATTTGCATGTGTAGCTGCGTGTATGAAAACAAACACAAAAATTACAGATTTGAATGAGAACACTCATGTTACAAAGCATGACTTTGACATAACATGAACCAAAAATGAGGATAAAATAATTTCACATCGGAAATTGTTTGCAATGTTTTCAAACGTGTCTCTACGCAGTGAACCGGTGCAATCAAATGCGACGCTTTCAGTGAGGAGTACAACCACAGGACTGCTCTGTTTGGTTGTTATATTATCTAAATACTTATTTTATAGTTTGTGAAGATCATTAACATTAGTAGTTCAGTTGAACTACTTATTTTTCTCTCTCATTTTGTGTGTATTTTGTGAAAAAAACCTTTGCACTCTTTAATTTGCGTTGCACAAGGCAATTTTCATAATTGTTTTCATTACTTGCAACACTATTTGTTTTTATTCATGTTCAGATTGAAAATATATTTCTCTAAGAAGTCACTTTTGCTTTAGTGTTTTTTTTTTTTTTTATTAATTTTACTCCCTGGTCTTTTTTGGACACACATTATCAATAAATAAAGTACACCTGTTTATCCCTAAAGAGTAATATTGTAGTTTTATCTAGAGTAATATTGTAACAAATGGCTATAACTTGCTTAAAGATTGTTAAATTTATACAAAATTTTATCTGAAAGTTTAAAACATCCAAATACAACTTTTTAAAAGAAAAAATTCAAACTTCAGGAGGTTTTGTGTGAGTTTGCAGTGAAAAACCCTAGATTTTTGCTGGCGTTTTTTTGAAATTCTGGGAATTTTATCCATTCTCAGACAAAATAAATGTAAAATTGGCACTTTAAATGAGTTAAACTGAAACTTCAAGTTGTCCTGTTTAAAATGATATATGGCACTTGATGCTGACTGCTAGAATGGGTTAGAAAACCAGAGAAAAGTGCAGGCGAGTCAGGAGCCCCAAAAATGCTCTAGGTCTTTAAGGGTTAACCTTAATTTCATGTTATAAGTTAAACAGATGTTATATAAAACTTAGTCTTGTCAACATTTTGGAAATTGTTTTTGTGTTCATTGAGATATTGTTTAAAATGTTACTTTTCAAATGGGGTGCACTTATTTACGCTGAGCACTGTACATATGGCAATTTATCTGTTCAATATAATGCATTACTCACCTGTTGAGTAATAAAAACTGTCTCTGCATCGCTTCTACATTTCAAATCCCTCAGTTCTCGCCATCTCCGAAAAGCCAAGCCAATTGTTGATTCTCCTTTTATTATGAGTTATCTGACCATCACTTTTAAAATGTTCCCCAGAGGTTTGAGATTTAGTGCGCTACATGTCAAACTTTCTCGCTCCTTGTGACAACTAACCTATGCCACTCCCACACCATACATGCAAAGTAGGCTGGAGAAACTTTTCTTTAATTTACGGATATGATGAGACAAATCATTGGTCTACTGGTCATCTAGTCTACTGTCATACAAGCAATCATGAGAGGGACGTTGTGATATGTGATGTACAGTAAGTGCGTTGTGAAGAGGTAACATGGAAGCATGGAGAACCTCCACTTTTCACTCAAGCTTCACAATACACCTTCAACACATGTCACATGTGTTTGGTTTCTTAAGTGTCAAACGAGCGGCATTATATTGACTCAGAGATGGATTATTTTCCTAAAAATCTTTGTGTTTATCTGAAGAAAGGAAGTCATATACATTGGGGATGGTATGAGGGTGAGTAAATGATGTAAGAATTTTAATTTTTGAGTGAACTATCCCTTTAATAGACTAGTCAGTTTATAAAATATACAGTAGAGGTCCTTGCTGGATGGAGTTTTTTTTAGTTTCCAGCAAGATTCTGTCACGCTCCCACCTGCAACTTTCACATTTTGTCCCACAGGTAGAGAGAATTTTCAGTTCCTCTACCATAAGACTCTGTCTTACTCAAATGCCTTAGGCTATTTTTTCCATTTTCCCCATGTGCACAATGCTTCAGACCTCACCTTGCTGCATTTGTCACAGCAGGCAAAAGGAATCTGCTTTCCCTCGCTGCCTCCTACAATCCAACAACATTGAGAATATCTAACCCTGTGCCTGTAAACCGTAGAGGAATAGCACAAATTATATTCTGTACCTAAAGACATAAAATGCATTCAAGTAACTTTTATTTTGTCTTTAGATTTGTTGCACACACATAAATATCTTCCCTCCCTCATCCACACTCAGGTTTTGAGCTTGTCCACTTTCGACCACTTCCCAGAAGTAGTCGAAAACGCATTTGACCAATGCAAAGACGCTCATGTGGTAGAATGCGTTTGAACAGCCACGAAAGACCGCCTACCAAGCACAATGCTCTCTCACCATTCCTGATTTCTAACACGTACTCATTGCGTTTGGTGTGGTCTTGCGGCTGCCAGAGCAGAAACGAAAGCTGCTGCTCTCTGTATGTTTTCTGTCGTCTCCTTTCGTGTTTGTATGTAAATTGCACAAGCTTATTTTATCCAATAGTAACCAACTGCAGAACAGCAGAGCCGCCACAGCAATGTGAGGACAGGAGCTCAAGGCCAGCAGTCTCACACCGGTGCTGGGGTGGAGCTTATAGCATCATTAAGGGTCGATTTAGTGGGGGGGAGGGGTTGGGCATTCGTTAAGGTGGAGCTTATAGTTATAGCGAAAGGTAGGGTTAGTGGTTGGGGCGGGATACGTGATCGTAACTTTGGGTCTGAGGCTGCTGGCCTGGCGCTGCTGTCCACACATTGCTGTGACGGATCTGCAGATCTAATGAAATAGCCCATACATTTACCTGACCCTAGACCCTCCCTCAAAGACATCAGGACAGAAGTGGATGAAAGTGGACAAAAGAGACACCAGGTGTAAACGTGAATGTATCTCCCTCGTCTAGTTGTAATCTAATTGAGCAAAACACATCTTAATACCAGGTGTAAACAGGGCCTTTGTTGTGCTGAGTCGTGCGGATCTCTTGGTAGTCCTGTGGGAGTGCAGACCTCCAATATATAATTTTGCACATCCCTAATATTAGTGTGTTGATTTATAGGCACAAGTCTTATGGATCCGGGGTCAGTTGCTAAGTGACCAAAAGCAAATATAAGATCATTGTGTAAATATCTCACACTTGCACGTTAACTTGCGAGTGGGCACAGAATCAATTGTGTTTGTAATATTAGCCTTTGCATAATTTATACATAAACACTCTCTCAAGGTTAAGTGCTTCTCACCTTTCTTAAAGTTTGACAGCTGGTGTCCTCTTTAAGGGGAAACTCCTCCATCTGTGTAAGGATTTGGGTTTAATTTACAGTTATTTATGTACATTATCAGGTGTTACTTTTTATTGCTTGAGTGCTGCTGTAATGTAGGCTATTTTATGAAACACTTTCCCTTGAGTATCCAACAGCTGTGAACTGACTGATGCCTGAGTAATTATTCTGCCTTTATTGCCTGGTCATGTACACTAGTGAAATAGAGTTTTCTGACTTATATGTTTATATGCAAGTCTCTCAGCTTGGGCTGACAGACAGAGACAGGGCTTGAGAGGTAAACTCAGTGCCTGAGGTTTTTGACTGTTGTTAGTCCTGGAGTATCTGTCAAGCAGCTCATGTATACAAAACATTGCTCTTTTTGTGTCTGTTTTCTCCCTATAAATGACCTTTGCAGCCTTGAAAAGGGATTTGGTCTTGTGGCATGCAAAAACATGAAACATGAAACCAAAATGAACCCTGTTACTTCCTTAATAATGTTCCTGGGGCCAGTTGCATAAACACAGTCTCTATGTTAATTCTTAAGTCTTAAAGGGTTAGTTCACCCAAAAATGAAAATAATGCAATCACCGTCATGTCGTTCTACAGCCATAAGACCTTCGTACATCTTCCGAACACAAATTAAGATATTGTTGATGAAATCCGATGGCTCAGTGAGGCCTCTATTGAGAGCAAAGCCATTCAAACTCTTAAGGTCCATAAAGGTACTAAAAACATATTTGAAACAGTTCATGTAAGTTCAGTGGTTCTATCTTAATATTATAAAGCGACAAGAACACATTTTGCACCAAAAAAACAAAATAAAGACTTTTCAACAATATCTATATGGGCCGATTTCAGAACACTGCTTCGGAGCTTTACGAATCGAATCAGTGAATCAGAGCACCAAAGACACATGATTTCAGTAGTTTAGCCATTTGATAGGAGATCCGAATCATTCTAAACAAAAGATTCATAAAGCTCTGAAGCTTCATGAAGCAGTGTTTTGAAATCGGCCCATATAGATATTGTTGAAAAGTCTTTATTTTGTTTTTTTGGCGCACAAAAAGTATTCTTGTCACTTTATAATATTAATATACAACCACTGAACTCACATGAACTGTTTCAAATATGTTTTTAGTACCTTGAGAGTTTGAATGGCTTTGCTCTCAATAGAGGCCTCACTGAGCCATCGGATTTCATCAACAATATCTTAATTTATGTTCCGAAGATGAACGAAGGTCTTACGGGTGTAGAACAACATGAGGGTGTGTAATAAATGACATTATTTTCATTTTTGGGTGAACTAACCCTTTAAGAACTAGACTGACCACCTAGCAGTTAGCTAAGGGGTTTTGGATTCAAATTAGACCTACCAACCTGTTTAAGTAAATTACTTAAAGTTATGGCCAATGAGATGACCAGCTTATAAGACTAGTCTAAGCAGTTTATACAACTGGCCACTGGTCTTATTTTGCACATTCTTATATAGTGATCTAGAGTAATTGTAATCATTCATCTAAACCCTCCTCCACCCCTGAAACAATGTTTTTTCTTTTTAGTTAATGTCACCATGTCCTTTTACTTTTCTACAGCTACCCTTTAACAACCAAGCTCCATTCTGATTTGAAATGCACTCCCCCCCCCCCATGACATAATAGTGTATTTTTTTTCTTTCTGTTGTTGAATATCCTGGAAGGCACCAGGCCCAGATGCCGTTTCACCAGCCTGAAATCCTGTGCTGACCAGCTGGCCCCTATGTTTGCAAAGATCTTCAGCAGATCACTGGAGCTCTGCAAAATCCTTTTCTGCTTCAAATGCTTTACCATCATCCCCATCCCAAAGAAACTCAAAATCATAGGACTGAATGACTACAGACCTGTTGCTTTAAAGTGTCATGAAACCCCCCTGTTTTAGCTAGGTCGTTCACACCTCAGCTTTGAAAAAGAAAATGATTGAAAAAAAAAAATAAAAATGGGTGTGTAATGCTGTGGAAAAGTGGGACTGTAGAGAGTGGGAAGAGGGAATAAACAACCAATAAAACACAGACCTACAACACACTCATTATTCAGACAAATGAATATTAAAATATGAGTGGAGAGAAAAAAACTACAGAGTTGGAGGAATAAAGAATAATGGTTGGAATAATGCTTTTTTGCCCATTCTCCTTTGAATTTTTGGTCTACATTATTGTCTTCTGTGTATCAGAATAATCCCTCATGTCATTAACAATAAACATAATGAGGGCCATTGTTGTTTTCACTGACATGCAACCTGTACATATTTGTTAACAAAAAATGAAGAGTTCATTTGCAAAAAAACGATTAACAGCAAGTTAAAAAATGAGTTATTCTCCACATATAGCACGTTCTGAACCCTAAATCCGTTTTGTGACAAAAGTAGTATTGTCCACCGTCAAGGCATTGCAAGTTCACATTTCACAGCAGAAACCGACAAGCACCCTTGCTGTTTGTGAACACAACCCGATAAGTCCGTTTTAGCAAATCAGCGCACAGTATTCAGGTCAGGTGACAAGGCTGCTAGTCACTTCGAAAAGACCCCCTAGCTGAGGGGAGTTTCGTCAAAGCTGACTAAAAGTAATCAAGGATTTATAATTTCGTCTCCTGCAACATCTTACATGCTGAATCATTTGTTGTCCTTTTGTGTTTGTGAGTGTGTGAGCGTGTGTGTGTCTCTGTATGTGTATGTGCCCATCTGTTAGTGTGTGAGTGTGCGTATATGTGTGTTTGCGTGTTTTAAATGCAATTACTTGGTTTTGTTTAACTCTGAAAAATGAAATGTGGAGTTACCTGCTTTTGCCAAAAAATGACTGTTGGAGTTATCTGCTTTTGCTAAAAAAACAAACTTTTAATATATATAAAAATCATACTTTCAATGAACTTCAATTATTATAATTTTTTATTACTTAATCAAAACAAGCCAACTGCAGTTTGATTGATATTACTTGGAATGAACAATAAAAAAAAAACATGATCTATGATAATTAAGAAAACGTCTCGGTTACAAAGGTAACCCTCGTTCCCTGAAGGAGGGAACGGAGACGTACGTCGGACAGACCGACGAATAGGAATCTCGCTAGAGAGGCCAATCTACTTCGAGTGTAACTACAACGAGCCAATGCACATTGGCATGCAATCATATGCATCAGCTGCTCGCCTCGCAGCGCGGGTATATAACGAGCAGCAGGTGCGTTGCATCTTCAGGTTTTCGCTGAGGAGCCGAACCGGATAGGCGGCAGCATCAGCGGGGTACAGCGACTGTGGCGACGGGACGTACGTCTCCGTTCCCTCCTTCAGGGAACGAGGGTTACCTTTGTAACCGAGACGTTCCCATTCAGTCGGTCACGTTCGACGTACGTCGGACAGACCGACGAATAGGAATCCCTACCAAAGCGCCACAGGGGCTGCCCTCTTCCAGCGCTCTGTTGTAAGCCACCTGAACCCCCTTGCCTACGGACGGTGGGACAGGGCTAACACAGAGAGTGTCAATCACTGCTGTTCCCCAAAACCCATTCAGTGAGACTATTGGATAACGCTGGGAAAGCGTACCCTTCCGCTGGGAAAGGAACGCTGCGGAAGCCACATCCTTCCCGAAGGAGTTAAGTGGAGAAGTACATATGGACTAACCCGTAGGCTGTACTACATATGGAAGAACTGGGGTGACTCCAACTCGATGAGAGGTGGGTTCTCCCAGAGGGAAAGACACGGGCTTCGTTTAGGAGCAACCGTGGAACTAGACATATAGGATCCCAGTAGGGTCACACATATGGTACCCAGCCTAAACCCGGTTCTCAAGGATACAACGGAGTATAGGCCTAGCGCCAGACGCTCCGCCACGTCGGCTGCCGAAGGGAGATCGGAGGACTCAACAGGGTCTGCCTTGTAGGGACTCTCTGGAGAAAAAAAAGCGCATGTAAGCGCAGCAAGCCGACACTAAGCCGGGGCCTCTCCGTGCCTCTGACCTGAGGTGAGAACACGGGAGGAGACCGGCTCGACACGAAGGCTATAGAATCTAGCGAACGTGTTAGGTGTCGCCCAGCCCGCAGCTCTACAGATGTCTGTTAGCGAGGCGCCACGAGCCAGCGCCCAGGAAGATGCGACGCCTCTCGTGGAGTGCGCATGCAACCTGAGCGGGCAGGGCACGCCCTGAGCTTGGTAAGCCAGGGCGATGGCATCCACTATCCAGTGGGCCATCCTCTGCTTGGAGACAGCCTTTCCCTTCTGCTGGCCTCCGTAACAGACAAAGAGCTGGTCTGAGGTCCTGAAGCTTTGAGTTCTGTCTATGTACAGTCGCAAAGCGCGAACTGGACAGAGCAAAGCCAGGGCTGGGTCTGCCTCCTCCGAGGGCAGCGCTTGCAGGCTCACTACCTGGTCCCTGAAGGGAGTGGTAGGAACCTTGGGCACATAGCCAGGCCGGGGTCTCAGTACCACATGGCCGTCACCCGGCCCGAACTCCAGGCACGATTCGTCGACCGAAAAAGACTGCAGGTCCCCTACCCTCTTGATGGAGGCCAATGCAACCAGCAGCAAAGTCTTCATAGACAGAATCTTTAAGTCTGCTGATTGCAAGGGCTCAAAGGGAGCAATCTGAAGTGCTCTCAGCACCAGAGCAAGGTCCCAAGAGGGTATGGAGGGAGGACGAGGAGGATTTAACCGCCTTGCCCCCCTAAGGAACCTGACGACCAGGTCGTGCTGACCAACAGATTTGCCATCTATGTGGTCATGATATGCGGAGATAGCAGCAGTATGGACTTTGAGGGTGGAGGGGGGACAGCCTACGCTCCAACCCCTGCTGCAAGAAGGAAAGCACGACACCGATCGAGCATCTTCGGGGGTCCTCTCGACGAGAAGAACACCACTCGACGAACAGGTTCCACTTCAAGGCGTAAGCCCGTCTCGTAGACGGAGCACGTGCCGAAGCGATGGTGTTAAGTACCTCGGGGGGTAAGTCACCTAGAACCTCCGCGTCCCGTCCAGGGACCAGACATGGAGTTTCCAGAGGTCTGGACGCGGGTGCCAGAGAGTGCCCCGTCTCTGAGAAAGAAGGTCCTTCCTCAGAGGAATGGGCCAGGGAGGGGCTGTCGCGAGGAGTGAGAGTTCTGGGAACCAGGTCCGGTTGGGCCAATAGGGCGCAACTAGCAGAACCTGCTCCTCGTCCTCCCTGACTTTGCACAGGGTCTGTGCAAGTAGGCTCACTGGGGGAAACGCATATTTGCGAAGGCCCCGGGGCCAGCTGAGCGCCAGTGCGTCTGTTCCGAGTGTTCCCCGGACAGGGAGTAAAACAACCGGCAATGGGAGGTTTCTGGTGAGGCAAACAGGTCTACCTGAGCCTCTCCGAACTCTCTCCAAATCAGCTGGACCACCTGGGGGTGGAGTCGCCACTCTCCTGGCCGCGCAGCTCGTGATAGCTCGTCGGCCACACGGTTGAGCACACCGGGAATATGAATGGCACGAAGCGACCTCAGATGCTTCTGACTCCAGAGGAGGAGATGGGGGGCGAGTTGCGACATGCGACGGGAGCGTAGACCACCTTGACGGTTGATGTACGCAACGGTCGCAGTGTTGTCCGTCCGGACCAGTACATGCTTGCCCCGTAGCGGCCCTTTGAGGCGGCTCAGGGCAAGGCGTACCGCTAGCAACTCGAGGCAGTTGATGTGCCAATGCAGATGGGGGCCCGTCCAACCCCTGACACTGCATGCCCGTTGTACGTGGCACCCCAGCCTGTGGCAGAGGCATCTGTGAATACCACAGCATGCCGGGACACCTGCTCTATGGGTACTCCAGCCCGAAGAAACAAGGGGTCCGACCACGGGCTGAAGGTTTGGCGGCACTCCTGAGTGATTGCCACCCGGAACGTGCCGCGTTGCCACGCCCATCTCGGGACCCGGCCGTGGAGCCAGTGTTGAAGCGGTCTCATATGAAGCAGACCGAGCGGGGTTACTGCCGCTGCGGCTGCCATATGCCCCAGGAGCCTCTGAAAAAATTTCAGTGGAACCGCTGTCCTGCTGTTGAACGTATTCAGGCAGTTCAACACCGACTGAGCACGTTCCTCTGTGAGGCGTGCTATCTGTTCGACCGAATCCAACTCCATACCGAGAAAAGAGATCCTCTGCACCGGGGCGAGTTTGCTCTTTTCCCAGTTGACCTGAAGACCCAACTGGCTGAGGTGTCTGAGCACCAAATCCCTGTGTTCGCACCACTGATCCCGGGACTGTGCCAGAATGAGCCAGTCGTCGAGATAGTTAAGGATGCAAACACCCTGTTCTATCATGGGAACAAGGGCTCCCTCCACGACCTTCGTGAAGACGCGGGGAGACAGGGCCAGCCCGAAGGGTAAGACTCTGTACTGATATGCTTGACCTTTGAACGCAAAAACGCAGGAATGGCCTGTGTCGCGGAAGAATCGAACATGAAAGTACGCGTCCTTCAGGTCGATCGCTGCAAACCAATCCTGGGGACGGATGCACTCGAAAATGCATTTCTGCGTGAGCATTTTGAACGGTAGCTTGTGAAGGCTCCGATTCAAAACTCGCAGATCCAGGATCGGTCGTAACCCACCGCTTTTCTTGGGTACAATGAAGTAGGGACTGTAGAACCCTGACCTCATATCGGCTGGAGGGACCGGCTCTATCGCGTCCTTCGCCAGTAGGACCGCGATCTCCGCACGCAAGACACAGGCATCGACAGCCTTCACTGCAGTGAGGTGGACACCCCTGAACTTGGGGGGACGCCGGGCGAACTGAATCGCATAGCCGAGCCCGATGGTCCGAATGAGCCAGCGAGACGGACTGGGGAGCGCTAACCAGGCTCACAGAGACCGTACAGGCGGGATCAAAGGGACCGCAGGCGTACCCGCAGTGAGGCAGCGAGGTGGAACACAGGGACGCAGCTCGGGAGGCTCTCTCTGCGAGGCGGCCCGAAGCGGGGTCAGAGTGTGCTGTGCAACACCTACCTGGTTCCACGGTTGGGCAGGGGGCGCAGGAGAGGCTTTGCTGCCTTCTCGACTGCACGCTGCTGCCCTCTGGCGAAGGAAGAGGGGGATGAGAGTGGTGAGGCTTTTCTCCTCCCACTGCTCTCCGAGCCCTCTTCAGACCCAGAGATGGAGGAACTGCTCTCTTTTTGAAAATTTGGGTACCGCTGGCTGTTGGACCAGCGGGAGAACAGAAACAAACCCAACCAACAGGATTTACCACCCGGCCCTCCTCCGGGGGGGGGGAGAGCAGCCCCACCCGTCTCTGGGTCACCCGTCTCAGGGGTGATTTTTCACTAACCACTTAAACAGTAGCAGAGACGGGAGGTGTCATCTTCCTGCAGCGGACACAGTAGAGCAGACTGGGCCGGAGTTTTTTTTTTTTTTATTCTGCAGGGGACGACACCCTTGGCGACGAGCAGACTGAGGGCCCACGAGGAACTCAATGGTTTGTCGGGGGAGGCTCCCCGGTCTGCCACTAACTGAGGAGAACTGCTGGGCTCAGTCCCCGACAGTGTCACCGAAAAGGCCACCTTGTGAGATGGGAGTGTCGAGAAAGCGTTTAGCTTGACGACCTCTTGCACCTCAGCAAGGTAAGCCAGGGGGGCGCTTCTGGACCACTGAGGTGGACATCGTCTGGCCGAAGGCCTGCGCCGTGACTTTGATCACGGTTAGTCAACAAGCGCAGCTCAACCCCGGCTCAGAACTACCCTCATGCATAAAGAGTGCCTTGGCCTCACATGCAGGGTGGGTGTGGTCTGTGAACAGCCACCCCACCCATAAGGGTAGTGAGAGAGTAAAAACTTATGCAGATTTTGGCACTTTTGGCATTCCATATTTATGGCACCAATATAGCTCCATACTGCCAAGTTTTTCATGCACATCCGGAACACCCGGGAAAGCATGGCTGTAAACTCTGAATCTGAGTCAGCATAAGCACACACCATTACAGTGGGCAGCGTCACCCTCATTTCCAGAGCATAACAGCCCTCTCTCCGATGCTGCAATCGACATCTGACCCTCAGCCGGAGCCCTAAATGGAATGCTAGGTTCCCCTATGAAGAGGACCAGCAATCCAATCCAGAAGCTGCACAGCATGTAATGCGCTAGAGGGAGGGGCCCTAGGGGGTTGGTTCCCCGAAGGAACCCCTCAACCTCAAGACACCCAAGCCATTTCACCAAAGTAGACCTCTTCTGGTGCACCAGAGAGGGCGCTACAATGGAGATTAGGCAAGGAGACCGCGCATCTAGAGCGCCGAGCGAGCGCTGGGTTGCCGTGACAACCCGCGCTGCAGCCAGACAGCTCGACGGCACACGACACGCAGAGGAGCGAGAGGTTTGCTCTCGCTGATCTCCGCGGTCTCCCAGAGTGTCGGGCAGACCCACGGCTGTGCTTTTACACACAAGCGGCAGCTGGCCAACAACAGAGGGGACTCAAGCTTCCCGGAGAAAGAAGAGTCACGACCGGCGTGTCGACGTGATCATGTTCTCATACGAAAACATGAACCACCCACGAACATCGTTTCAGCACGCGCCCAGACATGTGAAACAGTGATCGTGGCCGTCAGTGAGGACAGGAAACGACCGCATCCAGAAACACACAAATAGAATGTCATCTTTAAAAAGACGCAAGCTCTATTTGTGTAAGCTCTTTTAGGGACTTTACTCTTTTAGAGTGCTGAAGCACGCAGGGGAACGGCCGCCGCAACACAGACAGGGATTGTGTGCAGCCTGTCGTGTGCTCTTTCTCTCTTTGAAGGCGCTCACTCTTACCAGCCGTAAAAACGGCTTTCAGCGCTCGAAGCGCACCGTACCGGCCGTGAGAACAGCCTTCTGACGCTGTCAAAACAGCTATTTGCTCTATAACGGCAAACGAAACAAAAAACAGAAAATAAAGAGAGGACTTCGACCCCGCTGCTGTGCTGTTCGCCCGCACTCGAAAAAAAAAGAGAAGTTCAACCAAAAAGCTTGACTCGTCTTCTAGCAGACACTTGCTTGCAGAGAACAGGAACAAACACCGTTCGGCTCCGAAGCGAAAAGCTGAAGATGCAACGCACCTGCTGCTCGTTATATACCCGCGCTGCGAGGCGAGCAGCTGATGCATATGATTGCATGCCAATGTGCATTGGCTCGTTGTAGTTACACTCGAAGTAGATTGGCCTCTCTAGCGAGATTCCTATTCGTCGGTCTGTCCGACGTACGTCGAACGTGACCGACTGAATGGGAAACTGAGTTATCTGTTTTTGCAAATGAGCTCTTTAAATGTGTGTTAGGGTTTCATGACCCTAAAAATTGAAAGCTATATCATTTTTTACATGTATTAGGCTTCAAAAATATAACAACTTTTAATTTAAGTGAACTTAGAACAATCCTCAAATAAACCCATCATAAATGTCATATTTACCTGTGCCTTTCCTACCTGTTAGACAGGTAGGAAAGGCACAGGTAAATATGACATTTATTATGGAAAAAATACAGAAATTGAATAAAGTTACCAAACAGTCTGCACTGCATAATTTATAGCCTAAGTTAAATATTATACCTTTGTTCTTTCATTATCTTCAATGACAGACGGCATTAGTGGTTGCTGTCACTTTAAGAGCTGCCACTGCACATGACGCAGATCTCACACGCGTCCCACTTTCTCACAGCTCTTTACTTTCGTTTCAAGACTTTATTTAACTCATTCAAGTCTGCTCTTATTAGGATAATCGACAAAATGGATATTTTTGGCATTATTGTGCGTGTTATTGTTCGTTCAAGCGTGACAGAGTACTCGATTCTGGCGCGCCGTCCATGCACACAATGGCGCGCGTCTTTCTGTGCATCGTGTGTGTGACAGGACATACACAGGCAGCGCGTTCTCTTTTTCTCTTTTGGCACGTTTAAATGGTTAAAAGCATTTGCATGAATTAGAGCGTGATCATATATTGTAATGCTAGCCCAAAGGATAACAGAAAAAAATGGATGCTGCATTAATTGCGTTAATATTTTGAATGCTTTAAACCGGGAAAAAAATGTAATCGCAAGCGTTAACGTTGACAGGACTAATGTTTATTCATTTAAAGCATGTCCATTTTTTTTTTTTTTTTTTTTTTTTTTTTTTTTTACAACTTTTATATTAATTTGTGTTGTTAAGCCAGAAATACACAGTCCAGTGTGACAAAGTCAGATGGTTAATGACATTACATAAGGATGAAAAAGTACTTTGGATTGTAATTTTGAAGTTTGTCCCTTTTAACACAGGATTTGTAACTGTGTCTTTGTCACAGTAACAGGTATCAGAGTTAATGCAGGGTTTGTGTGTGATGAAATATCCAATGAAGGCCCTCTAAGTAGAAGGATGTTTTGTATTTGCGTGTGCTAGATTCATGGATCTAATTAACATCTGACCGTGAGGTTGAGCACCCAGTAGTATCTTACATATGTTCAGGTATGCAAATGTTGATATCCAGGGGCAAAAAAAGAAGCCAAACATGTCAACACATTACAAGATTAAAGAAATAAAAAAAAAAAATAGAGGAATATGTCTCCTCGCTGTTCCCTGAGGATGTCTGTTTTTCGTTGTGAAGCATTGAATACATTGATCTCACATTCTTAATTCATGTGTTAGATGGATAGTATTGCTCATTTTCAGTCTCATGAATACCTGTTGCTTCCATGATCAGAGCAGCCTCTGTCTAAAGCCTTCCATTTTAAATTAAACACCCTCTCTGGGAGACAAGCCTAGATCAGAGTTACCATAGCAACAGGTTATCTAACTTAACAAGGTCCAGCTTAGAATTAGACAGAGCTGAAACAACACTGGGAATGTGAGTACCTTAAGAGAGAAAAATGAGGAAGAAGGAGAGGGTAGGGATGAGTCAAGAGTGTCAAAGTTAGATGTAAAAATGCTTTGGATAGAGTGCTGTACAAATGAATTTAAATTGAACTGAATTTTTTTTTAGGTTTACACTTCCAACATTATTCTAATAGTGGGTAGAAAAAAGATCCAGTACTGTTCAAAAGTTTGGGGTTGGTAAAAATTATTATTATTATTATTATTATTATTATTATTGTTATTATTTACAAACAGTACATACAGTACAGTTTATTACATTACAAACATAAATATTGTGAAATATTATTACAATTTAAATGAAATATTCTATTTTAATATATTTATTCCTCTGATAGTAAAGCTGAATTTTCAGCATCATTACTCCAGTCTTTAGTGTCACATGATCCTTCAGAAATCATTCTAATATGCTGATTTGCTGCTCAAGAATCATTTCTTGTTATTATCAATGTTGAAAACATTGTGCTGCTTAATAAATTTGTGGAAACCATAAAACATTTTTTCAGCATTTATTGATGAATAGAATGTTCAAAAACAGCATTTATTTGAAATATAAGTATTTTGTAACTTTTTAAATTTCTTTATTTTCAAAATGTATTTTTCAGATGATATTCATTTTGGTTTAGTACAGTATAAAAATAAAAGCCATTTATTTAATTTTGGATAATGTCATGTTTTTGTTTGATTTACAATATAAATGGGTCAAGATACATAGACTGTACTATAAATATAAATATAATATAATAATATTCTGTACTCAGAAGATTTTTTTTTTTATTCCGTTTGATTAAAGTCAGTGAGGTTCAGTGTTGTTTGTATGCCATTGACAATCATTGTATGGACAGAAACAATAGAAAGATTTTTCAAATGATCATCTTTTGTGTTCTACTAGTCAATTGTGCAGACATGTAGTTTTGCACATCCCTTGGGGAGAATTGATTTCCAAAATGAGTTATCCTGTTGTTTTTCATAATGGTCAACAGTTTTTGCATGACTCATTTAAAGTGGATCCCTGTCTGTTTTGCTGTTGTTTATGCTGTTGCGGATTGACAGCAATCAGTAGGTGTTTGATTCAAGAGTCCGAATTCAATCCTGGGCTATCAAAGACTTCCTGCTCTTCCACAAATCTCAGTGTCAGGGAATCAATTCTCATTGGCTTTCAGCTGATTGTTTGTTGCACATATTGATGGGTAGACAGAGGGAGGAAAGACAGGAGAGAGAGTGCATGTTTATGACTGTTCAGAAGAGATCATTCAGAGTGTTAGAGTGTGTGACAGACTTAAAATAGTACAGAACAGAATTATGGATGAGGCTAGATCCCAAAGGTAAAAGGGCGAGATGCCCAGACGGACTGTTTATAACCTAGTTAGTGGTTCAGTCCTCTTGATCAAATCCATTTAACAGTCTTTATTTATTACTTCCATTCCTACATTTCAACAGGACGTAACAGGGCTGTTTCCATCTCTCTTAGCTCTTCTCCCATCTCTACTACATATGCTTAAACAGCTTTTAACAGTGCAGCATGAGTGGTGCTTTTTTTCTCTGCAGATTTTTGTTTATTTGTTTTCTCCGGCAGTGATATTTCATGCCATGACACAGGGTAACCGCTTGTGATTCCTCCATTCATCGACTCTTCCTTCCCTGAAGAATAAAAAACACATTATTCAAATGTTTGCCTTTAATGAAGCACCCTGTAGTCATTAAAAAGAGACGCAAATTAGACAATGTTCTTATTTTAATTCTATTGTGTACATTTATAGTATCTCTGTGTTTTGTTTATTGCCTAGTTTAATTTAAAAGTGAAACTGCGACTATTAGCATGGAAAGCAATTTACTTGGTCTGTCAGTAATGGAAATTCCTAGCTGCACTTTCTCTGTGTTTGTCTCCAAGGATTATTGGTGGTTTGCCAGTGAACTTTTGCTTTTGTCAGAATGCTGTCATGCGTATGAAATGCATGTAGATACATAAACAAACCCACAGGGCGGTATGTGCGAGCTGGCGACACAGGAAGTGGCTCTTATTCAAGTGTTGTTGACAGACCTAAAGAATATTGACACCCATTGTGTTTTGCTTTGTTTGTTACCATGCATCTCTGAGGTGAACATGACTGGTGCAAGCATTTCTCCTGGCCAAAAATTGGCAATTGAGCTTTTGTGTGTAGCGCATATTGATTTTATTTCAGTTGTGCAATCTTTTCCGGGCATTATTCGGAAGACAAATATTTTTGAGTCACAGGGCAGTCACGGGGGAACTGATGTTAATGCATTCACCTTGTTTTCACACCAATAAAGAAGACATGTGTTTGTACACATGTGCATTTCTTTCCGGAAAACCAATGAAGGGGCCAATCAGAGCTCAGTGTAGCTCCCCATTGACCAATCACTGAGAGTCTCACTATGTGGAGCAATATCTCATCCCAAATGATTCTGCGTTCCATGCCTAGCGCTTTAGTTTCACCTCATACACGTTTTTGTCTGGTTTTGCTGGGTGAGAAGTAACGAAAAAAAACTTCTTCTCATTTGGCATACCTGGATTATATTCGGTCAAGCCATAAGACTTCTTTTGAGATGAAGCATGTTTCGAGAGGAGCATTTCTCTTGTGTAAAGCTGTTGACCCTGAGTGAATGTGAGTAGACATCAAACTTTCATTAGTCCTATTCCTTCTCGGATTGACCATGAGATTTGGAAATTCACAGGTTTTCCCAGGATGACTTCTTTCTGCACTTTTATAGTATATGCCTTTTTAAATGTATGTCTGAAAAGTGAGAAATGATCTTAGCAGAGCGTCTTTCAAGGGCACAGCCTTTTTCATAAGCTGTTTATTTCTCAACTTCAGCAACTTAATTATGAAACAGCAGAGGGAGAACATCGCCGGTGCAACTGACATGTTTAGGTTCTTATTTGTCCTTTTTAGTGTTTGTTCAGATTTTTAGCAGCACACAATATTTGCACCTTCTTGCAAGCTGCAGTGGTATGAAAGCAAAGCCACAGCAAAGAAAAACAGGTAAAATCAATGGAGAACTGAAACATTTTTTTATAAACATCTTTTTTTTTTTTTTTAGAAACAGATAGGTTATGTGAATCAGGAGATAGGTTATGTGAATCAGGAGAGAAACACTGCAGATAGCAAACTGTATTTCATTTCAAGGTGAACGTCTACTTCAGCTGATGCATTTATTCCTTTATGCTTCATCTGCCAGTGAGAATTGAATTATAAAGGTGTTTTGAAATGTTTCGTTATTGCCATGAGAGCAATATATACGTGCTTCCACTCACCAAGAACATGTTTACTTTCCCTTTGCCACATATCTTTATTCACTCTCACTCTCACACATACACATTCACATTTTGATGCACAGCTCAAACCTCAGCTCAGTCCTCATCAGGCATTGGTGTGCCAGGTTCGCCCACCTGTGCAGCGGGTGCATATTATTGAGTCAAACAGGTTCAGAGGGCCAGCCGTATAGCATGCTGGGAGTGCTGGAGTCAAATCTGTGCCTCTATATGTAACAAGGTTAGTGTTCAGAGAAGAAGGAGGCGGGAACCGGCGAACGTTTCACACACTTTAATGAAATCATAAACATAAAACGAAAGTAAAAGCGGCAGCCCCTCATGGACGACTGCCGCTCCCACATAACAAAACACAACATAGAGTTCTCCAAGCCTGGTCCTCTCTGGTCCTTCACTGTCATTGCTCCTCCTTTTATGCTTCCGAAGCTCCTCTGTGAGATATGAGACCAGTGCAGTGCACAGGTGATGCTCAGTATCAATCATGCCACCGGCCTCGCATCATTCTCACGGCCCTCTGCCTCGTCCTGTTTGCTAGATACCCCCATCACCCCTCGCAGGCAGGGGAGTACTCACAAGACTGCGCTGAGACTCTCCGGGGCAGCCGCAGCACATGGGGCTAAGAACAGACGAGACGAGAGAAAAGGAGTTGGAAGCATGAGGAGAGACAGAGAAGAAAAAAAATCTTGGTCCGGCTCTTGGACAGACTGCCTCAACCAGCTGAGAGACTCTCACTCGCGGTGCCATGCGATGGTACTGGACGCTCCTCCTGTCAGATGGCGATGACTCCTCCAGCTAAGGGCAGCCGACAGCAAGTCCCCCGTTCCCTGCTCCTCCCCAGACATGGCGGACGGCAGCAGACTCTGGTCTCCTGGCAAACGGCACCGACTCCTTCGATTCCTCTCGGATAGCAACCACCCCTCCTTGGCCCAGGAGCATGGCAGCGACCTCTCCGTCCCACCGGGTCTTCCATCGCTCCAGAATCACCGCCCCGATCAGCCACTGGCAGTCACCGCTTCTTCGTGCTACCCGACTTCCTCAGCACTGAGGGCTCTCCGACAGCATGTCCCTCCTTCGTCACCAATGTAACAATGTTAGTAGTTCAGGGAAGAAAGAGGCAGGAACCGGTGAATGTTTAACACACTTATAATCAAAATAAACAAACACAAAACGAAAGTAAAAGTGGCAGCCCCTCACGGACGACTGCCGCACACGCATAACAAAACAGAATGTAAAGTAGTCCAGGCCTGGTCCTCTCTCGTCCCTCACTGTCGCCGCTCTTCCTTTTATGCTTCCAAAGTTCCTCCGTGAGATACGAGACCGGTGTGGCGCACAGGTGACTCTTATTATCAATCATGCCACCGGCCTCACACCGTTCTCACAGCCCTCGTCCTCATCCTGCTTGCCACAGTATACAACATGAGACAACTGTGAAAGCAACTGTGCAAAGTCTAGACATAGATTACAGAGAAACCCTGTCAATTATGACAGAATATTGAATATTTTATTGTTGCATTTATGCATTTATAAGATGCATAGATGCAGTTTTGGCAATCAAACCCATGACCTTGGCAAAACTATGTTGGCTGAGCTATATGAATTGTTAAATAGTAATGGGGCACTGTGTTTTTTATCATGGCCATGCATCAATCCAGTAAAATTTTTGCATGTGTGATGAAATGATAGAAGGAAAGCTAATGGTGATTTTTACTGAAAATCACTGCTCATAGAAAGTGCTGCTGCTGGTCTCATTCAAGGTTCACCACAGCTGGAGCCGGGTCACTGCAATCAGTGCTCAAGAACTCAAAGAAATGCAGCTGCTTTCAACTAACAATTTCACAACATACAGTATATAGCCAGGCAAATGGTCATGATTTATCACTCTTTTAAAGTTGTCTAGAGAAGGGATCTGTGTGCTCCTTGATCAATCCTGAATTAGTTTTCTTCTTTCATGTTGTTAGGAAGTCCTGTCTCTTTCACCAAAAAGTAAGAATTTGTGACCTCTTAATAGCTGTATACAGTCATATTGATTTTAGTTTGCTGACAACATAAATTGACCAAGAGAGTCTGTTTAGTAGAGTAGGTCGGTAATAATGTTGGACTAGATTAATACTGTTAATATTAACAAGCCCTTATATTAATATTATTGTGCATGTAGTGTTATTGATCAATTCTGCACATTTTTAATAGCTGATGAAATGCAAATGACATAAAAATAATAACTGTATTGTTTTTTTTGTATATTTTTACATTAACATGTGAAATCTGATACACACCAAGCTGATTTGCTGAAAGAAATTTGTTTGCATTCCATCTGAGAAAATTTCAACTGTTAATGGAGTTAAAGTAGGATGCATTTCCTTAATGATGCAGTAAGCGATTTCTGGTAAACACTGTTGATATTTGAAATCATCAAAACAAACACATTAAACAAACAAACAAAAAGGATCACACCCCTATCTTGATGCCTCCGTCCCCACACTCACAAACACGCTATGCAACACATGCAGAATCTGCTGTGCCTGCCGCCCAAGGGTATGGTGTCATCCATAAGTGAAAGCACATATGATAATTCAGGTCAAATGTCTAATTGTTATTTAGCTCATCCCTCATAAGACATCCCTTCCATAACAAAAAAACAAACACAGCTTTCATGAACTGCTCCCTGCATAACACAGTAGTCCAAGTAGGGCTGGACGATATTGACCAAAATTCATATCTCTGTATTTTTGGGATGAATGGCAATGTATACAATGTATATCTCTGTGTTTTCTACAAAGTGGAATAAATGTTTACTTGCAAGTCTAAGCCTCATGTGAGAGGTTACAGTCACCTTTAATAAAGCAGCTTATAATCAAAATAAAATGCAGTGGTCTTCCTCCCTGCTTAAAAATATACAGCTTTCGGAAGGGGAACTGGTGTCTGATACTTTTGTGGCTTAGTGTTTCATGTTTCCCACCATTTGAGACGATCAATATCAGTCTCTACATTAACTGACTGCAAGTAACCTGACAGTTCAGTTTCAATTGTCTCCCTCCGTGTCAGTGCTGTACTGATTGTGGTTGCTGTGCTCTGCTTTAAAGGGAAAGTTCACCCAAAAATGTAAAATGATGTTTATCTGCTTACCCTCAGTGCATCCAAGATGTAGGTGACATTGTTTCTTCAGTAGAACACAAATGATGATTTTTAACAACAACCGTTGCCGTCTGTCAGCTGTATAATTGGTGTCAATGGGAACTTCTTTTATAAGAGTAAATAAAACTTGCTTAGACAAATCCAAATTAAACCCTGCGGCTCGCGACGACACATTGATGGCCTAGGACACGAAACGATCGGTTTGTGCGAGAAACCGGACAGTATTTATATAATTTTTTACCTCTAAAACACCACTATGTCCAACTGCGTTCAGCATTCGCTTAGTGAGGTCTGATCGCGCTCTGACAACGGAAGTGATGTCTCGCGCTCATTGAAGTATAAGCGCGAGACATCACTTCAACAACTATCCCTTTAAGAAGCTTGCCAGTGACGATGACTTCTTTGCTGTTGGTGGAATTATTTCTACTAGGTCTGTACGTGCACAGTGGGCACATCTGGGTCAGGCTGACAGCTTCCATGATCGGCCAGCAGAGATTCTTCCATAACAATTTAGTGTGGGGAACAATTCTCACTTTTAACTAGTTGCTTATTAGCTTGCATATTGGCTGTTTATTAGTACTTATAAAGCACATATTTATGCCTTATTCTGCATGACCATATTCTACATCCCTAAATCCTACCCCATACCTAAACTTAAAGGCCATGTCCAACAGGTCACTAGTTGCTGGGTCAGCATACTTTGCATTAAGGTAATCAACAATGCAGGTCTTGATTGATTTGCACAGCTCTCTGTTGCCCTCTTCATGTGCCAGGAGACGTGTTGAAAAGGTGTAGTACAGGTCTGACATGTGAGATGGTACTCCTCTGCATCTGTGAAGTCCTGAAGGGGTTTCAGAGCCTTCTGGAGTGACTCCAGGACCTTAAAGCCCTGCCATGTATGAACAAGATTGACTTTTTGTCAGCAGACAGGACTTTTGTGACTGCTCCCTCCTGCTCCAGGAACCTCTCAATCATTTGTTGCCGTGATCTTCACTGTGAGACTGTCTCAGTGATGAGCTGGTGAGCTGGCAGACCCAGCTGAATCTGGACTTCAGTGAGCTCTCTTCCTTTCCTCCAGCTATAGGAGAAGCTGCTGACAACTTTCTTAAACAGAGAAATGGCCCAGGTGATGTGGTTGTCAGAATCGAGTTCATTATGCATAAATACATAAAAGGAATTTGACTTTGGTTTACAATAGCTTCTAATATCACATATATCACAAACAAAAGAGAAAGGCAACAAAAAAGTAAAACTAAATAAATAAATTAAAATAAAAATTAACCAAACGTTGGAGGTAAGTATGTAATGCACAGCAATCTATGTCACAACTACTATAGTGTTGTTATGGCCAAATAATTTTGCTCCCCAATGTGGTCTTGGGGAAAATAGCTGCTTTGGAGACACACAGTTTTCATTTCCCAGTCTTCAATAAAATGTATTGTCAAACTCATATATGTCTCGCATGTCCTGCTTGACCACATATTGGTTGTTAGCACTAAATGAGTCACTTTTGTGAGCCGGTCGGAAAGCTTCCGTCTGAACTCAGTGTACATTTCAGGCCAAGCATCTGTTGCAAAGTACTTAAGACTGGGTAACTGGTATCTTGGGTCAATAAATTTTAGCAGCATTTTAAAACCTTCCTGTTCCACTGTTGCAACAGGAACCATATCTTTAGTGATGTGGTAAGCTACAACCTTGGTTATATAGTGCCATGTGGAACTTTTCTTTTCGTAAGGCACGCTGCAGGTACAAGAAGCTTCCAATGAGCTTTGTTTTGGGAGAGAAAACTTCTTGGGCTGCTTAGTCTTTGTGGCTGAGGTTGTAGCAGACAAAGCACAAAGTTCTAAACACTCTTCGTACTGCACTTTATAGTGATATTGTAAGTGGTAAAAGAGATAAGATGTGCTTCCACTTTTTGACATAATTGTTTTATGTCAGGCTTGTTTTTTGCTGCTCATCAGTTCTTTTAAATCCGAACCATCTCCAAATTATTAAACAATTGCTTTTCTTTTTACTAACCAGATCGTCTTCTGCAGTGTGGACCGGTGCTGTGTTTTCCTCCATGTCGCGAGAGTGGGGGAGGGTCACATCAATCCATTTCGATACAGATGGTATTGTCTCATCCTGTATCGTTCTGAAAAATAAATCGATATATCACCAAAACTCAATACACCGCCTAGCCCTTAGTCCAAGTAACTAATATACAGTTTTACAAATGGGTAAACAAGATTAAGGGATTATAGTGATCACTAAAAGGGGAACCGAAAGAAAACACATATATTAGGGGTATGTTATCTAATTTTCGGACACACGTTGGGAGCCGATGCTTGAAACGGATAGTGGAGGAGGTTTAGACATTCCAGGCTTATAATAATAATAATAATAATAATGAATGCAAATGAACAAACAAGCGAAGATGATACACGAGTATATTCAAGCAAAAGACAGCATATCTTAGTTCTGTGAAAGACAGCAAAACCAATGTTACTTAAGTATCTAGAAGAAATAAAGCAAACACAGCTCACGCTTCTGAATGCTGATTGGCTACAAGTGTGTTTTGATATTTGGTCCAATCCACTTTTCAACAGCGTTTTTTAAAAATTGCTTACTGCACCTTTAACATAGTAATCTACCAAGAGCGAACAAAAAAACAGCTTACAGCACAGCTTTAAACACTTCTCACTGTGGTGAAGGAATAAATTGTCAAATAATAGAATCATTTGTTCTTATTATCAACACAGCAGAATAGTCTAGTACATTAGCAGTTATTAAGTTTTGATTGACTTTCCTGTAGTGATGCTGCCTCTAATTTCAAAAAGCAGTAATGTTATATTTGTTTGTTTACATGCTTCTTAATGAAGCTAAATAAAAAAAAACACAATTGTATTATTCAAAAGCTAGTGTGGTATCATGTGTTAGCCTGCTTTTTCTAACCTAGTGTGCCTCACTTTTTCCATTTCAATTAAAGTTGGATCATGTGCTACTGTATGTTCTTTCTTTGATTCATGATATAAAGCAGTGGTGCTGAAGGAAGTGATCCCAGCCTCTGCTTAATAATATCACAGTTTTTGCAGTTGAAGATGTCACAGTACAAAAAGGCATAAACTTTCTTTGAAGGTTGAGATGAAGAATGAAGGGATCAAAAGGGATCTTCTTCCTGAAATCAGGAGTTTCAGTTGAATAAGCCTGGGAGACTCACTTTTTTTCCCTCATCATTGTGGAACAGGATTGCATGGAGACTTTTGTTGATCTGATCTATTGTGCAATTCAGTAGAAAAATTTGGATCAATATTTTCAAGTTGATGTAAAGACACTTTTCATTGTTTTGAAGCGCCCATGCAAGCGGCGTTCCAGCCCCTAGCTGTTTTTTAATCTTTTCCAGCATCCAATGTGCACTCAGAAATGCAGCTTGAGCAGGAAAATTACTTTTTTTGCATTTAATCTGTCTGTGTCTAACATAGAAATACACTCTCACTATCTTGTTCTGTGTAGAATACACCTATTTTGAACCCGGTCAGAATGTTTGATAAGGAACATTTTTGATCAGTCTCCTGCAATGTAGCCTTATCGCTTCATTACTTCCTGCAGTTATTCCAATATATTCCCTAAACATGAAAGCCAGTCTGTCCCCTGCAGGTTTTCCTATCTCACACAGATATTCCACTGAGTCCACTGTCAAGATTCACACCCAGATATCCAACAATCTCTATTCTATTTCTCTGACAGGTTGTGACTGCATTGCATTTCAACACACAGGAATGCATTTCTGAGGAATTCTGTACCATGTACTATCAGTGAAACATATAGGTATAGTTCACCCAAAAATTTAAAATTCTCAAAAATGAAAATTATTTACTTATCCTCATGTTGGAACATAAAAGAACATATTCTGAGAAATTCTTTTTTTTTTTTTTGTCCATACAATGAAAGTCAATGGTAACCTAAACTTTTTGGGTTACCAGCATTCTTAAAAACATTTTCTTTGTGTTCTGCATAAGATAGAAATGCATGCATGCAAGTAAATAATTACAGAATTGTCATTTGTGGGTGAACTTTCCCTTTAAGATTGCGCCATTCTAACACCGTGTCCTAACTACACACGATGCGATAAGATTCCAGCGACAAGCAATTTAACTGTCCTCACTAGACGCGACGCGACAATGAGAAGCGATAAAATCAATCAAAAACCACAGCCAATCAGAAGAGAGTTTGGGCGGGCTCTCTTGGAAAGAGCACAGCAGACATGACGAAATGGGTTAGTAACGGGTTAGTAATGGGTATCAGCAAAAAATTGTGACTGACAGTCACCCTCATAAAGCACGGAGTGTGATTTGCACTGTTTTAATTAAATACTTAAAATATTCACTAATTGATTTTAAGTTTCTTTTTATTTAATGAATTATTATGACTATTATGTGTGCACATACAAGTAAGATATGAACTTTTGACCGCTTTTTCACAAAGATTCAAAAAATTAAAAGTAAAGCTTGCTTTTTAGATTTTTACAGGTAGCAGAAATTCTAATTTATGAGAAGTGAACAGAACGTGTTCCGAAAAGTTGAAAATAAAGCACATATAGAAACGTTTATTTGAAAGTTTAAAAGTATGTTTTTTTTCAAAAGAGTGTCCTTGACTCTCTTTACACTCTTATAATTTTGGTATGCAGACCAAGAAGATAGCTGCTTATTTTCATCTCAGTAATTTTTTGCATTCTTTTGTCTTTTTGTTTTCTGCAGGCAGTGGAAACGAATCTAGCATCCAAAGATAGTCACTGGGTGTACGCCAATGAGGTAAGCACATATTCTTAATGAGTTTCATAACTCATTCTTATCTGTTTCAGAAAAGAGACATCAACCTCAAAACTGTTGGCAGTCAGATCCAGAAAACAGCCCCAATTCAGTCTTCTGTCGTCATATCCAATTTCAACTTGCAGTGTTTGATATGTGGCACATCTCTCATTCAGTTTGTAATATGCTGTCACCATACTAGAGCAAAGCTGACAGTGGATTATTGCACTGGCACGACTCAGAGCCACAGTTTTGCTCTCCTTATTCCTCTCTCTCCCTCACTTTGTTGACTGAGAGCTGGATGGAATGAAGACCTCATGAGAGCCTGGCCCTATAAGCCACTAAGAGCTGAGCACAAGGAGTCTGGCCCAAAAAGAGCAGAGTGCATTGGATGGCATTAAAACTCTGGTATTGTTTGATGTGTTGACACCAACAGAAATTTCTACATAATAAAACAAAAAAGAATCAGACAGTGTCTTTATACAGAGAGAGTGAGAGAGAGAAAGAAAACTTTGCTTTTAGTTTGGTTCTCTGGGAGTACCAGAGTCATACTCCAGTTTTTTACAGCACACTACGAGCTTATCCAAAAGCACTCTGTCTATCTCTCTGTATCCCTCTACAGTGCTTTCTAGCTGCTCTCTTCTATACAATGAAAGTGGATGGAGGCTAGGAGCTGTTAAGCACCAAGGACGACAAAAATCCAACATACAAGCATAGTAAAATTAGGAGTAGTATCATACATTTCTAGTCTTCTGGACCCATATGATACCTCGGAGTACAAAAGTCATCATTCACATGCTTTGAAAATCATGTGATCACCGTTCATTTTCACTCTATGGAAAAGAGAAGCTTAGACATTCTGCTAAACATCTCCTTTTGTGTTCCACTGTGGCAAGAAAGTCATACAGGTTTGGAACAAGCGTGCCACACGAGTCCTGTAAAGTGAAGCCAAGGCGTCTCAATCACCTCCAGGTGGCTGGAAGCAGTATAGATCATAACCCCACCCTCTCCATGTATTCCAATGGGATGTGAGACAAACTAAAAAATTAAATTACACTTCAAATATTTTTTTCCAAAGACAATTTCTGTCATTTTAGCCAGTTTTTATCACGCTGGTGTTAGTTTAAGTGTTCTTTCTTTAAAAAAGTTTGGTTTTAGTTAGTTATTTGATGCTATAAAAACGGGAGTGTGACGTCATGATTGACAGCTGAGATTGACAGCTTCACTGAGTGAAGTAGTCACTGAGGCACCAACAAACTTTTTTTCTGGATCTTCACGAGGTGACTGGAGCTTTAACTTTAATTTGTACATTTCCATAACTGTTTATTTCACACGACATAATGAGTTGTTCTGAGTTTGGGCGGGACATTGATATCACGGCTCTACTTCATGCTCACTACTGCGCAGACTCGGGCTCCAAGTTCACTACACGCAGACTCGAGACTCAAGATGTCAGCGCCATATTGGCACACTGGCGGCTTCAGTTGCTACAGTGGAAGAGAGTGAAGGTGCGTCGTCCATCTTTTTTTACAGTCTATGGTTTGAAACAGCACGAGGGTGACCAAATGATGTTTAATTTTTGGTGAACTGTTCCTATGAAGAAGAGTCACCAAGGAACATGGCTTGTGAAAGGTATAGCTTAAATAAGAAAACCTGTTATTCAGGGGTTGCCCACATTCTTTTTGGGCCATGTTGTGCATCTCTCTCTCTCTCTCTCTCTCTCTCTTCTGGTATATGACCATGAATCAGACTGACTAAACTTGCTTCAGGCATATGAGACATTAAATCATAGGATCTGCCTACTTAATCTATAAAGAGCATTCAAAACATGCCGCCACGCTCCACTTCAATCTGTGCAGGTATGCACAAGATTGGGGGGAAAAAAATAAAGTTTATTTTCTCACTATGAGTGCACTTCTCTTAAAATTATTCTGGACCTGCACTGATAACAGTACTTTTACCACCAAGTTTGATGACTGATCATGTACAGTACAGTATGTGCACTTGTAATATAGAACCTAGAAAGGAAAAGTAAATTTACATAAATGGTATACCACTCTATTACTGTAGTGGTTTTGTTTTTTTAAATATGCATCTCCAGTCCTAATCCTCTTTTCAGCTCTCCTCATGTCATATTTGCTAATTTGCATATTACTGTATATTCAGGTTTCAGAATGATCAAATTAAAGCACAGTCATGTTAAACCTAGAAATAGTAAAACAAAGCAATCCCTGATTCATTACCTTGAGGTTTGAACAAGAGAGGTTTAGATGTTCACTAGGTCACGTCACTGTGATGCTTCTGTTTGTTCCTTATCCTGAATTGATTTGCTTGTGCCTCAAAACAAAGCAGACATGAAGGTCAACACGATAACTATGAACATAAATGAAGCCTCTACGGTTTCCATTCATCAAGGTCATGACTCATGGCAGATCATCTGATTTAGTTCATTCATTTTGAACTGGATTTGGTTTATTAGTGTTTGAAACACAAAGTCATGTGTCATACAAATGATTCGATTCGCGGTATGCATGTACAAAAACTAACATAAAAAGGATGCTAAATAAACAGTTTTACTGGAAATAACTGAACTGAAATATTGAGGGGGGAAATTTTGACTCTGATTTCCCTGTGATGTCATTGTAGCATTGTTTCATTACGCTCCTTACGCACAGATGTGTCTTTAGCTATAGTCAGGGGGCGCTGACCTTTATTAGATGTCAGAACATTCTCTTACTGTCACAATCACTTGAAGTTTAATTAAATGACAGATTTCATGCGGCATGTTCAGGGATTCAAACATCTGCGGTGATTTAATTACAGACAGTGACATTAGAAGTCCTGACTCTGCTTAATGTCACCTTGATCAGTTGATCAGTAAAAAATTTTATAGTCATGAATAATTAATACTTTCACCTGGGACTTGCATCAGAGATCATTTATATGTTGGGCTGGGCTGTTTTGATTAATGTGTTTGGAGGTTATTTGTGAACTCCCAGCATTCTACTCTGTGAGTCATCTCAGTACTGTGATCTCTGCGTTTTATCCTGCTACTGTACCTTTTTATTTATTTTTTTTGCCTAAACGCCAACTGTTAGACTGCTGCCAAGATTATAGAAAGATATTTTGTAAGATCAAAGTCACTGTAAGACCCAAACGTACTGCATTTATAAAGGTGAGTGAGTAAAAGGATAATGTATATCTTCTGTGTTGATTCTTAGAGAACAGAAACACTATTTAAACCTATGGTAATGCAGAACAGTTGAGAGGTCAGTAAAGTATTTACACTATGTCTGAGTGTACACTCTTTGATGATAGTGAATTCATAACAGATAGCGTGTAGGACTCAAGGACTCATAAATCCCTAGATAACCAAAGATTGTCACACAGCCACAGCCCGACACACACGGTGGGTCTCGGGTGAAGAAACATGCTTAAATTCTACACAGAGAACCAGTGTTCCCTCTAATCTTGTTTTCTTGCTGAATAATAATATGACAGCAAATTGAAGCATTTAAACTTAGATCTATTAAATCATTTCAGGAAGCATTTAAAGTACACTACACACTACACCTGTGGTTGGTGTGTAAATGTAAATGTGTCTGAGTTTTGTTACTGTGCTGGTCATATTCATTATTTCAAGCCACTCTTCTTTAAAAAAAAAAAAGAGACTTTTTTTTCTCATGTCTTTGCATTTACAATGTCTCTCCTATTGATGTCTTTTGTGCCGCAACCATCAAAGTATTCCAACAGTGTCTGATCGTTCTCTTTCTGTGAAACCTGTAAATTGCATTCACCGGTTCTAACCCTATAGCAACAATAACTAGCGATTGACCCGAACACTGCATTTCTTAATCACTAGAATACAATGAAAATAACTTTTCCAAGACATTTTGCGTTTTGTGCACAGCAATTTATTTTTTCTACATTGGTGCGACATCAGAAGTGCAAGGCCATGGCAACGTTGCAGAGAAAACTTCATATCTTTCACTAAACTGGAGAACATTTATTGTACTTCAGGTAAAGCTGATATTCAAGAAATGGTTCAGTTTCAGATTGTGTATTATACATTGCAGATCTTTAGAAGTGTTTTGGCTTGGGTGCAGTGTATTCTCAGAGGGACCAATCCATCACTGGTGTCATTATTGTTTCTTCATACTGTATGTTGTACGTCACATTCCTGTTGTGGGAATAGATTTAATTCTTAACTCCCTGAGGCTTTAGCTATTCCATTGTGATTTTATGAATTGCACTCAAAGACTATATGAACTAAACTATATGCTTTTACATTTTCAACAGACAGGCTTTCATTTTCTTATTTTTATTTCTGAGGCTCTTCTGACTTTTGATCGATATGTTTTGATGCTAATACATTATGAAACGATATGTATTGTGAAAAGCGCTATACAAATAAATGTGAATTGAATTGAATACTCACTTCTGCTACTCTGACCAGCAAGAGATTTATGCATTTATGTGTCATATTTTTGTGCATTTCAGCATTCCCTTGGCTATGTTTTCTTCCCTTATTTCAGCAGACATATATTACTGAAATGTATTTCTTTATTAACACCAATATTTTATTTATTGCTTTCTGATATATTTTTTGTGTGCATTCCCATACTGCTTTTTCGTTGTCATTGTTTTTTGAGACCACAAGTCATGTTATCTCGACATCACGGTCCAAAAACATTGCCAGAACTGTTGAAGAAAACTGCTTAAACCAGCCTTAACTGGTTTACTGGTCTTGGCTGTTTTAATATGGCCTAGCTGTAGCTGGAAGGACAGCAAGCCTCCCAGCCTGACCAGCTGCAAAACCTCTCTAAAACCAGCCAAAGAACAGCAAAGCAATGTAAACTTTTTTAATTTGTTTTCTTTTTCTTTTCAACCAAGAAATATTCACATTGCATTCACTGCATTAAGGTCACACACTTTCTGCTAAGCTGGCCAGTACAAGCCTCCTTGTTTTAAATGGCTATTCAGTCTGCACACTAAGGCATGTTTACACACTCTAAAGGCTGGAATACACTTCACAGCTTTTGATATGATTGACACTAGTTGCCAGGAGTCTGAGCCAGTCTGCAGATTTTGTGCAGTCAACAGGATTCACAGAAAATTGCATAGTGTACGTAGTGTAGTATCCAACATTGCATGCTGTCTCATACTGAGTAGGTACTACATTTGAATTTAACCTCCTCAAAAAGTATGTTCTATATAGTATGAATATGGGTAGTATGATTTTGAGCCGATTCACACACATTGTTTTCATTTGTCACACATCTCCTAGCAACGAGGCACACATTCCTGCACAAGTTTGTTGTGTTTGGAATGACTTGAAAATCTGGTAGTGTGTGATCCTGTCGTTTTGTGCATTATTGTTTTTCTCTATAACCATTTACTGTAGTAAGTCAGCAAGTATGATGCCTAATTTTTTATTTAATGAAGAAAAAAATAAACCAGTCTAAGTATTACAGAGGTTTTAGGCACTTGTAGGTCAGCTAAAAACCAGCATTTATCTTATTTTTTCAGTGGGGATATTTAATGCTTTTGGACCAAAGCAGTGTCTTCTATTTGCAGGGACAGTCCTTCAGCCAGGGGTTTAATATGTTTGTTTGGTGGCTTTTTTTTCTGGCAGTAGGTTTTAATATGCCAGTCTTCACACTATAACATTGTGAATGTGTGTGTGTCTCTCTCTCTCTCTCTCTCTCTCTCTCTCTCTGAGTGTAGGAAGTTAGTGACACAGAGATCATGGAGCTTGTCCACAGCGCTCTGGGCCGGATGACAGTGATCCGGCAGATCTTCCCCCTGTGGAGGGACACCAACATCCGCTGCATGAGGAACAATCATCGTATCTCCTCGCTGCTTTGCGACCCGCAGGAAGGGTACCTGCAGTCTCTAGAGGTGCGTATCTTTTCAAGAGCACAGGGAATTTATACGTATTCATCAGAAAGAGATTTGCAAGTCAAGGTCAAATCGGGTAATCTTCAACGCAGTCTCAGCCTCAGATGGCCTATTGTTGTAGTATAATCTATTTCAGATAAACCCGCAACCTAAACGGCACATAAAAACAAAACAAATCACAGACAGTCTCTTTCTATCAGAGTTGACCTGAAGTTCTGGCTGCAAGGCTATCCTCAACAAAAATTAATTTTTTTGCATGGAGCTGCTGAAAGCGGTATGATTTACAACAAGAAATTTCGAATCTGTGGCCTTTTGCGAAAGGTTATATTGTATTCATAGTGCATTTAAGATGGCAGCTGCTTTATTGAAGCAAAGGAGTTCAGTGCATTGATTTACTCCAGTAGCTCAAGTCTGAATTTATCTGTAATTGTCTCTTCATTACAGCTTTGCATTTGCAGTTCTGCGATGCTGCATAATGACTGCAGTAACTGTCATGTTTATTTTCTTGGTTGTATCGTTTAATTTTTCTAGAATCTTAATTCAAAACAAGGTTATGCACGACTGATCCAGATCAGCCGCTGTGCCCTGATGCTTTTACCCGTTAACAAATATTATCTTGTTAAATCACAGACGGTACGCTGTAATTGTGAAAACATTCCCCTCCTGCTTACGCAACATTAAAACACTGTATCTGTTTCTGGCTCTATGGAAACATTGTTTGGGTCTTAGAATCCATTTTCCCTTTTTTAGAGCAGATGGCAAATCCATGTGTCTTTTCTCTGGGGCTCAGTGTCTCAATAATTCATGAAGAAAGAGGGTTACATACTAGTTAATGCCGAAGAAGCACTACAAAAGGACAAATAAGTCCTTTACAGAAAAGAGGAGGAGATATGCGAGATGTTAGGAGCCGAGGGGACGCCTCCATTAGTGCTAACCATACAGTGCAGGTTGAAAACAATAAGAGATTGAATCTTTGCAGTGGCAGAACGGCTGTTTTAATTAACTCAAGAGGTTGCAGCATTGTGATTCTGCACCCTCGGGCCACTGGTCTCCACGCTCCATGCTGACAGTTCACGCAACGCTGAATAAAAGCTCTGTGGGTGCCAAGCTTTTATGCATCTAATTGATGTCTTAATTTTGTTGTTTTGTTTTATTCATTCAGATTTAACGCTGGTGTCATTGAAATTGTTCCGTACTTAAAATGATTACTACTAGACATTTAGTAACACATTGACTGGTTGCATTCGATCATGTAGTGTCTTTTGTTTTGTTATGGATGTTTGTTTGTTTGTGTGTTTGTTTGTATGTGCAGTGCATAAATGGTTGGAGAAAGAGTTCACAATAGACAGCAAAGGTGACAAGGTAATAGGACAAAACAAGAAAATACAAGGAAATACAGTGTTAGAAAATGTCATAAACATGCAAAATGGAGTGTGGGGAGTGAATTTAGAGTAGGGGACGCTATTACAATTCAAACTGGTAAATGGAAAACTAGATTTCCACAAAAATATTATTATTTTCTACATTGATAATAGTAAGAAATGATTCTTGAGCACCAAATCAGCATATTAGAATGATTTCTGAAGGATCATGTGACACTGAAGACTGGAGTAATGATGCTGAAAATTCAGCTTTGCCTACATAGGAATAAATTACATTTTAAAATATATTAAAATAATCTTTTAAATGGTTGTGTATTTTATATTAAAAAAATAATTAAGGTAACACTTTACAATTAGGTTCATTAGTTAAACATTAGTTAATGTATTAACTAACATGAACTAACCATGAGAAATACATTTGTTACTGTATTTACTAATCTTTGTTAATGTTAGTTAATGAAAACAGTTGTTCATGTTAGTTCACAGTGCATTAACTAATGTTAACAAGTTTTTAATAATGTACAGGGGGTACTGAAAGTATTCAGACCCCCTTACATTTTTTACTCTTTGTTATATTGCAGCCATTTGCTAAAATCATTTAGTTCATTTTTTTTCCCTCATTAATGTACACACAGCACCCCATATTGACAGAAAAACACAGAATTGTTGACATTTTTGCAGATTTATTAAAAAAGACAAACTGAAATATCACATGGTCCTAAGTATTCAGACCCTTTGCTCAGTATTTAGTAGAAGCACCCTTTTGATCTAATACAGCCATGAGTCTTTTTGGGAAAGATGCAACAAGTTTTTCACACCTGGATTTGGGGATTCTCTGCCATTCCTCCTTGCAGATCCTCTCCAGTTCTGTCAGGTTGGATGGTAAACGTTGGTGGACAGCCATTTTTAGGTCTCTCCAGAGATGCTCAATTGGGTTTAAGTCAGGGCTCTGGCTGAGCCATTCAAGAACAGTCACGGAGTTGTTGTGAAGCCACTCCTTCGTTATTTTAGCTGTGTGCTTAGGGTCATTGTCTTGTTGGAAGATAAACCTTCGGCCCAGTCTGAGGTCCTGAGCACTCTGGAGAAGGTTTTCATCCAGGATATCACTGTACTTGTCCGCATTCATCTTTCCCTCGATTGCAACCAGTCGTCCTGTCCCTGCAGCTGAAAAACACCCCCATAGCATGATGCTGCCACCACCATGCCTCACTGTTGGGACTGTATTGGACAGGTGATGAGCAGTGCCTGGTTTTTTCCACACATACCACTTAGAATTAAGGCCAAAAAGTTCTATCTTGGTCTCATCAGACCAGAGAATCTTATTTCTCACCATCTTAGCAAACTCCATGCGGGCTTTCATGTGTCTTGCACTGAGGAGAGGCTTCCGTCGGGCCACTCTGCCATAAAGCCCCGACTGGTGGAGGGCTGCAGTGATGGTTGACTTTCTACAACTTTCTCCCATCTCCCGACTGCATCTCTGGAGCTCAGCCACAGTGATCTTTGGGTTCTTCTTTACCTCTCTCACCAAGGCTCTTCTCCCCCGATAGCTCAGTTTGGCCGGACGGCCAGCTCTAGGAAGGGTTCTGGTCGTCCCAAACGTCTTCCATTTAAGGATTATGGAGGCCACTGTGCTCTTAGGAACCTTAAGTGCAGTAGAATGTTTTTTGTAACCTTGGCCAGATCTGTGCCTTGCCACAATTCTGTCTCTGAGCTCTTCAGGCAGTTCCTTTGACCTCATGATTCTCATTTGCTCTGACATGCACTGTGAGCTGTAAGGTCTTATATAGACAGGTGTGTGGCTTTCCTAATCAAGTCCAATCAGTATAATCAAACACAGCTGGAGTTAAATATATGAGTGTCGCAGCAAAGGGTCTGAATACTTAGGACCATGTGATATTTCAGTTTTTCTTTTTTAATAAATCTGCAAAAATGTCAACAATTCTGTGTTTTTCTGTCAGTATGGGGTGCTGTGTGTACATTAATGAGGAAAAAAAATTAACTTAAATGATTTTAGCAAATGGCTGCAATATAACAAAGAGTGAAAAATTTAAGGGGGTCTGAATACTTTCCGTACCCACTGTATTAGTAAATGTTGAAATAACGTTAACAAAGATTATTAAAGATTGCTGTATAAGTGCAGTTTATTATTAGTTCATGTTAACTTATGTAGTTAACTAATGAGCCTTGTTGTAAAGTGTTACCATAATTAATTTATTTATTTATTGTTCTTTATGTAATTCTTTGTCATTTTCCTACGCCTGTTTAGTCACATGACATTTGTAAATATCAGCCTGTGAATAATTCAAAAGTAAACCCATGAGAAAATGGTCAGATTTAAAATCATGTACTTCCTTGTGTCTGCACCAGCTGAGCAACTGACATTGAAATGAATGTAAATGCTAACAGATAGCTTTCTTATAGACATCTTTGATAGTGGAAGGGAAGTTACTTTTCAATGCGTTGAATGCATTGTGGTATCAGTGAGAAACATGCTGGTTTTAAAACAAGTCATTTAACAGAGTTAGGAATCATACCAGCTTGCTCGCAGTCACGCAGAAGCACATAGAGCAGTTAAGTCACTGATTCATGTTATTTGTTACTTAGTAACTGTGTGAGTCTTCACTCTATATCAGTAGTAGGCTATTAAAACAGATGATATTTTTCACACTTGCTAGCTTTGACTCATAATTCCACAGTCTCACAGGGCTTTCAAGCCCTTAAATCCATGTCAAGTATGTGTCTGACTAATCAGACAGCTGGCAGGGCCTTCTGAAGTCTCTTCACCACTTCTTAGGGGACGAATGAGGAGCATCAGCGATCAAAACCATGTGACCTTCTGTCACAGGCTCATTAGCATTTGCATTCACATAACTCTACTTGAGCAAACAAATCGTGCCTCAGCTGCAAACACTGACAACACTGAATGCAGTGTGAGGGAGAAGGGTTGTGGATAAGGTTGCCAACTCCAGCAGAGCAAATAAGCATTACTCTCCATTTCTTTATACCACATATGGCACTTAAGATTTTGGTAAACCATTGGTGGTAAGTTGACCGTGTAGTAAACTGAAATAAAACAGTCACAGCTGTACTCCTGCAGCTTTATGTGTGCATACAGTTATGCTTGACTAAATTAAGTGCATTTGAGATCACTTTGATTTTGACTTACTAGTATATGACTTCATTGCATCTGCTGTAAAACGAAACAATTTTTAATTTGATTTTAAAGTGTCTGTACCATTACGTATATATCAGTTTAGCCTCTGCCTACACTCTTAAAAATAAAGGTTCTTTTTTGGCATCTGTGGTTCCACGAAGAACCTTTACCATCCATGGAAACTTTCCATTACACAAAAGGTCCTTTACAGTGGGAAAAAAAGTTTCTTTAGTCTTTTAGAATGTTCTTCACAAAAACTGTTTTCTAAAAAGGTTCTGTAAAAAGACCCTTTTGGAACCTTTATTTTTAAGAGTGTAGACAAAATTGAACTCTTATAGAATATATAACTGCTTTTTGGGGGGGGTGAAACATTATTGTATGTTGTGTAATAAAAAAAAACAATCGGCAGATTCTCAAAAGAAAATGTGAAATATAAAATGTTTCGATCACAGATGGCGATACAGAGGCCAAAGTTCTTTGAAGTTAGCGTTAAAAAGTGAATTTCCTTTTCCTTTTTTCGATTTCCTTTTCTATTGTGACGTATGTTCTTGAATGAGAAAAAATGTAGGACGGGACTTGTAAAATGAAATTTTTTATTTCTCCCATCCCTCTCTTACACTCTTTCCTCTCTCAGTCACGCCTTCATTTCCTCTCTCTACGCATTGATCTGCTCATAAGTGTGTTGTTTTGTCAGGATCACATGTCTGAGGGGACATTGAGTTTGGCCGTGCGGCCCCCATACTCTCATCTCCTTGACGATAACAGCGCTGTCGTTGAGGGTGTCTTTTCTCTCTCCAGGTGTCTCTCAGCACGACAGCTGCTCTCTGCAGGAGCAGAGTCATGCAAAAATCTCCTGCAGCGCTCTTTCTTTTCCTCTTGCTCTTTGTCTCAAAGAGAGAGTCAGCAGACACATTCACACACCCAATCTGTCTTTCACAATTTTAGTATGTAGTCTGAGCGTTCAGCCCTATTCAGCTACTATTACTATTTTTAAGTGTTTTTAGAGTAAGGCTGCCTACACAATGGAGTGTTTGACAGTAAGCAATGCACAAGAATGGTTTTGAGGTTATAAAAACAGCCGTCGATCTGCAATCAAGCAGAAATCTGAACTGGATTTCTGAAAATACAACAGGACCTCTCATTGGTCATTTGATGCCTGTATCTTTGGTTGCATGATGAAGTACTTCACTTTCACAATCCCTTTGTAACTTTGAAGTCAATGGATTTACATTGTTCTCTGGTGTAAACTCTAGCGTGTATGCACCCTTATTAGGGACTGAGTGCATGTAAGATGTAACAAAACCCTGATAACTATTATAAAAACCATGCTTACATGATATTTTGAAATTACTAAACAGATATCCACACAAGACATATGCACATTGAATAAGCTGGAATGTAAAAAAAAAAATCATTGTGTGCTGATTGGGTTGTGCTTAGACCATTTATAATCTTTACCCGATAAAAGAATACAGTTTAAAAGGAAAGTTCACCCCAAAATTTAACCTCTGTTATCATTTACTCATCCTTATGTTTTTCCAAACAGTTGTCATTACTTATCTTTTACAGAACTTAGAAGTAGAAAATGTAAAAACTTAATATGTATTGGATTGGTTAATATGTATTGGATGTAAAACAACCTGAAATTTAAGCAATTGTATAGTAAAATTGCTGTCTCCGCTATTTCTTTCCTTTGTGCCATCCAGCACTTCACACTTCATTCTAGTAGGTGGCATAAATTCACATTTTTACGTTGGTATGCCATTAAAAGAACAGAAGAAGCAGGCTAACATATCCGCCAGATATATTATTGTGAGATACGAGGGTCTGTGGCTCTACCATTGGAGAAAGTGTAACGGCTAACTTGGATCACATTACAGCCTTGATGTCATTGAATTTCATTCAGAGTTGTGCGACGGTCAATCACTGTTTGCGTATACCATAGAAATAAATGAGAATTGCTGTAAACTGAATCATACTTGTCACGCAATTGTCTGTGACTTCTCTTAGCATTTTTTTCTGGTGTAAACTCTAAAAATAGATCAATTCAAAATTAATGTTTAAGCGCAAATATGTTAAAGAATAGCTGATAGGCTGTTGATTCATTAAATGATAAGCCTCTCCTCCATTGACATCAATTAAAAAAAAGCGGCCTCTTGTCTCCTTCCCTGTGTACCACAGCATTAGTAGGCATTATGCTTTTTTCGGCTAAGGTTGCAGGCTTACCTTCAAGTGGCTTTGTGTCCGCCACCTACTAGACTGGAGTGTGAAATAATTCATACATGAGCAAATGATGACAGAATTTTCATTTTTGGGAGAACTATCCCTTTAAGATGTTTACATAATCATATGCATTGTCAGGTTATTAACTTGTGTGAGATTACAAATTACATATTTCAAATATAATCACATTTGTTTGGTGTATGTGTCTCTAGGTGTCTAGTTTGTACCTGTACGACAGTGTGCTGATGCTGGCCAATGCCTTCTACCGGAAGTTAGAGGACAGGAAGTGGCACAGCATGGCCAGTCTGAACTGCATGAGGAAGTCAACCAAGCCCTGGAACGGCGGCTGGTCCATGCTGGACACCATCCAAAAGGTCTAAAGTCACTTTACAATTAATCTCACTTACACTTAATTCGCTCTGGTTCAGTTATCTTCAGTTCAGCCTAGTAAAGTTCAATAGTGTTCAATAAAACCAGTCTGGTTTGAATGATGAATTTCTTTCTGAACAGAAGTCTTATTTGTCGTTCTCTTCAGGGACGGATTTCTGGGCTCACTGGTTTAATGGACTTCCGAAGCAATGGAGCGAACTCTCATGTCCAGTTTGAGGTCCTGGGGACCAGTTACAGTGAGACGTTTGGAAAAGATGTAAAGCGGGTGAGTGGAAATCTTGTGGAAGCTATAAATAATGAATGACATAAATTCAGACTATTTTAACAGCACTATTTGGCATGTTATGGGGAAACCCAGCCTGTAATGCAGTGATTTTCCAAAGCTTTCTCATCTTGGTTGTCGCCTTGTTCAGAAAATGTCATTTTATACTAGCGCATGGGACATTTAAGGTATAAAATACAGTAAGTGCCCCCCAAATAGCACAACAGTTAAAATGACAGAACCACCACTGGCGCACTATACGATATGCTGGATACTGTCCTTTATTTTTAAACTCCCCCTCTGGAGATCCTGGATAGACATGCATAGGATTTTGCACCATATTTTGCCATAATGCCATACGATTTTGTTGTTGCTATTCTTACCCAAACTTATTTATTAGCTTCATATTTTACCATTGTCTTTATTTTATTCCATATGATCTGTCCGGAAATGCACACAAACATCTGATACTCTTGCACAGTTAGTGTGTGGATTGTAATATTTTTTACTATTATTAGTATTTATTTAATAGAACTGACTGTTACATGTTTCACTGTTCCATGGCAACAAAGTGGTCTAATAAACCTGGAGCAAGCTATACATTAGCATTCCTATTCATCTAAATGGCTTTATTTCAAAGTTATTGCAGTTGCAGTTATTTAAAATAACATTCAGTTTGGGTTCAGTTCTGGAAACATTGTTTGAACCAGTTGCTTGGTCTCTATATTATTTCACGAAGGTAGGATAGGGTGGTACTTTATTTGTTGATGGTAAATTTGTGTTGATGAAAATAAATGTTGATGGTACTTTATTTATGGTAAAAACTTTTTTTCAAAGCATACTTAGCTATTTGTTTAATACAGCTGTATAATTTTGTAGTTATGGCATCTATCAAAAGGGGCTAAGGTTACCCACCAAAACACTGACCGTGTGCCTAGAGATGAAAGAAAAAATAGTCAAATTCTTTTTTAGAAAAGTCAAATATGTCTGGGTAAGAACAGAGCACCTTTTTGGTGTAGTGTAGTCTGGGATCATTAGCTACTCCCAAAAAAAAAAAGAAAAAAGAAAAGAAATATTTGAGAGGAGAAAAGAAGTGGACTGTAAGCAAGATGAGCGAGACAGACAGATGGACTGAGAAAGAGAGTGACAGAATGATGGGTCCTGCTGTGTTTTAGACATGAAGACACTGATATGGAACGTGGCCAAGATACTTTAACACACACTGACAAATAGCTCAGAGTTCATTAAATTTCACAACAACACACACATTCAAATGTAGCCATCAGAGCTGATGAATCTATCGCTTCTTTCTCTCTCTGTCTGTCTCTAGTTCTCTTTCATCTCTCTGATGCTCAAGCACTCATACGCACATGCTCGCAGGGCAGTGGAAGTGCTTTGCGCCATGTGCGGCTGTGGTCATTAGCAGGGCTGCCGGATCTATCACACACCAAACAATCTCAGTCTTGTTGCCTAGATATTAGTCAGTGTGTGAGTTGAACGCGACCATTCCCTCTGGCAAGTAACACAGAGAGCTAATGACTTTGCATACACACACACACACACACACACACACACACACGTAGCACCCCTACTGTCCGTTACACTGACAGCTAATAAACACACACATGTCCTGCTGCCCATCAGCATGAATATGCATCCTCTGCTCTGATCTCTTCTTAAAATGCACATCACATGATACTCTTCCTTCTGTTTAATCTTTCCACTCTCTTCTCTCCATTCCTCATTTTATTTTATTTTGTTTATTTTAACATATAGGCATGTTACTATAAAATGCAACTCACAGTCTAAAAATTCCGGTATACTTGACATCAAATTTTCACTTAAAATTGCTGAAAATACAAAAATTAAAATTGTTGAAAAACAAAAAGATAAAATTCTTATTCATTCTTAGTCTTCTTTCTCACAAATTTCACAACAGTAACACTGTATTTAATGATGTAAAAAGAAATTTCAGAAATAATATGAGATCATTAAAAAACACAGAGCTGGCATTTCTGATTTTCAAGCAGACCCAAAAAAAAAAAAAAAAATTCCCACAAATGACTAATCAATATGAACTGAGCTGTGCAGACACACTGAGAAGTTGGCCTGACAACCCAACGCATGATATAGAGCAAAGAAATGTGTCTAGTATAGTGGATATTTGGAATGAGGAGGTTATTTTTCAGCCAGACGTTGAGAGGAATCTAACTCCATAATGAAGATGGAGATGCTATTCTCTCTCTCTCTCCTCTCATTCTCACCAATTCCATCTGTGTCTCCCCCGCTCTCTTTCTTTTAATCTTCTCTTTTCATTAAATTGTCTCATATGGTGTAATCCAGAATGGGAAGCCGAGCATCTTACACAAGATGGATCCGCTCCCAGTCCTGCTCAGAGCAGTTTAGCCCAACATCTTCATGTGGGGAGCAGGTGCTGAGAAGAGAAACCTCTGAAAGGTTGACGAACTTGACAAGCCACTGACTTAATAAATCTGAATGAATAGTTTAGTGATATCATATTGGCAGTGATGTTAGATGGATTAATTCAGTTCTGATGCATTATTCAGATTGACAGTGAGAGGCAGGACATTTTTAGTGAACTAGATTAATTCAGCAACTTAAAGGGTTAGTTCACCCAAAAATGAAAATTCTGTCATTAATTACTCACCCTCATGTCATTCCACACCCATAAGACCTTCGTTCATCTTCAGAACACAAATTAAGATATGTTTAATGAAATCCGATGGCTCAGTGAGGCCTGCACTGCCAGCAAAACAATTAACACTTTCAGTGCCCAGAAAGCTACTAAAGATGTATTTAAAACAGTTCATGTGACTACAGTGGTTCAACCTTAATGTTATAAAGTGACGAGAATACTTTTTGTGCGCCAAATAACAAATAATGACTTTATTCAACAATATCTAGTGATGGGCGATTTCAAAACACTGCTTCATGAAGCTTCAAAGCTTTACGAATCTTTTGATTCGAATCAGTAGTTCAGAGCGCGTATCAAACTGCCAAAGTCATGCCCCCCAGTGGTGAACCATTGAAATTCCGAAACACTTATGATGTAACGAAGCCTTGTTTACTGAAATCACGTGACTTTGGCAGTTTGATACATGATTCATTAAGCTTCGAAGCTTCATGAAGCAGTGTTTTAAAATCACTAGATATTGTTGGATAAAGTTTTTATTTGTTTTTTTGGCGCACAAAAAGTATTCTGGTCGCTTCATAACATTAAGGTTGAACCACTGTAGTCACATGAACTGTTTTAAATATGTCTTTAGTAGCTTTATGGGCATTGAAAGTGTTCATTGATTTGCTGACAATGCAGGCCTCGCTGAGCCATCGGATTTTATCAAAAATATCTTAATTTGTGTTCCGAAGCTGAATGAGGTCTTACAGGTGTGGAACGACATGAGGGTGAGTAATTAATGATGACAGAATTTTCATTTTTGGGTGAACTAACCCTTTAATCATTTTAATAAACAAGAAAATGAAGGGAGGGAGAGAAGGACAGACGAAACAAATAGCAAGTCAGACTAGGCAGACACTGTCACTTTGTCCTGCACATGCTACTAAAAGATAAGGCCAAAGTGAAAGCAACACACATGATCTCATGCCTGATCTTTGTGAGTGACGTCAGGCTAAAATTGGGTCTCTTGAGCAACACGGTGTATTGTGTTTGAGTCTAGCCGAGCCAACCGTGGGTGACCTCTGCACAATTGCCTGAGCAGTTCCCATGGCAATAGGTTGACTGGGGGTTGCAGGTGAATCTGGAAGGGAAAAAAAAGCCTTAATGAGTCTCTGTCCACCTCTGTAAGAATCTCGTGACAAGAGGCATACAGCTGACCTCAGGGGTCTCAGAGGACGCTTGTGCCTTAGTTTGAGAAAAAGCAGGGCAAAACCTGAAATGCTCTTTATTTATCTAGCACATAATATGCAGTAACACCATATATGCAGTATAGTCATTATTTTTCTCTCTTTTCTGTGTCTGCTTAATGCTTCCCACCTGGGTTTTTTTTTTTTTTTTCTATTGTTCAGTCTGTTCATTTACTGACAGAAGTACAGCTCCACAAAACCATATTTAAAAGCTTTAGATATACTGTTCATAGTATACCTGAAATAGCATGCAGATTAATTCACAGGCTTTTAACAGGAATAGAGACTAATGGATGGCCTTGATAAACCATTTATATTAGGTTCCAACTTAGATAATAATAGATTATACCTATTTAATAACAGGTTATACATATATGTATTTCCTCTGCCAATCAGATTTGACATCCTTTGTCAGTCCTGCCGTAATGAAATCCATTTCAGGCGTACATTACTGTTCAAAAGCTTGAGGTCAGTAAGATTATTTTATTTTATTTTATTTGTAAGTAATGAATGCTTTTTTCAGCAAGGATGTATTAAATTGATCACAAATGTTACAAAAGATTTGTATTTCAAATAAACACATTTCTGTTCATCAGTATGTCACAGTTCACACAAAAATATTTCTTGTGCAGCAAAACAGCATATTAGAATGATTTCTGAAGGATCATGTGACACTGAAGACTGGAGTAATGGCTACGGAAAATTCTGCTTTGCATTACAGGAATAAATTACATTTTAAAATATCTTAAAGCATAAAACAATTATTTTAAATTGTAAAAATATTTCACAATATTGCTGTTTTGGTAACACTTTAATATAGGGAACACATATTCACTATTAACTATGACTTTTTCTTCAATAAACTCCTAATTTACTGCTTATTAATAGTTAGTAAGGTGGTTGTTAAGTTTAGGTATTGGGTAGGATTAAAATGTAGAATAAGGTCATGCAGAATAAGGCATTAATATGTGCTTAATAAGTATTAATAAACAGCCAATATTCTAGTACTATGCATGCTAATAAGCAACTAGTTAAAAGACCCTAAGATAAAGTGTTACCGCTGTTTTGCTGTATTTTTGATCAAATCTAAAATGATTCTTGATAAAAAAAAAAAAATGCAACTATTTTGATTTTACAAATTCTGCAAGAGATTCTGTAAAAGTATGTCCACTGTAGATGGATTGACTAAAGTTTGTTTTTCTTTTCAACAGATAAACAGTCCTGTATAAATTGATAGTAATAACACAGTTTTAGTTCTTTATCTCTATATAGCGAAAAAGCTGCTGATACAATTCCAGTTTAAAATAGATCTCATAGAGTAAATAGTCAAGAATTGTAACAATCTAAATATTTCAAACAATGATATATCCATCATAATCTGTTTAAATTGGCTCAGTGAGTTGAATAAAAAGCAGCACATTTGTGACAGATATTTTTTTCTGTGTATTTTGATAGTGTGATGATGCAGAGAAGAGGTGAATTTATCACTTATGAGAGTGAGAGTCTCATTTGATTTGATGAATGGTAATGAGTTTCTCTCACAGACTCAATAAAGAGGCCAAAAGACATCCCGCTCTCTCTCTTTCACTTACCAATCACAGAAACAGCAGCTTGCAGAATCATAAAAATTCAACAGCTTCATGCGAAAAGAACTTTTAGCTTCATATTTGCACCTTAAAAGCCTCTCTCTCTCTCTCTCTCTCTCTCTGTCTCTCTCTCTCTCTCTCTCTCTCCGTTGCTCTGCACGACTCTGTCTCTCATACTGTTTCCTACTGTACGGTATTGTTTGTGTGTAATCCTCTCTCTCTGGCTCTTTGTTCCTCTGCCTCTTTCCACTATGTGCTCTCAAGTAGAGACATCAGCTCTCCAAGTCACAAACTATAAAAGCTGTAAACTTCTGCCACACAGACCTTTAGTCTTGACAAAATGTTCATGTCTTCACAGGCGAGATTCTGGTTGACTTGTAGCACTAATATCACAAACAAGAGATGAAAAGAATGAGAGGCTAGAAACAGCACAAACCAGCTCAGTGTCTGCCAGTACAAAGCGGCCGACACAACACTCAGCAAAGAGTAAAGACAGTCAGAGATGTATTATGTAAATGCTGAAAAAAGGACTACTGAAGCCCTGATTTCAGCTTGGTGTCTGTGAACAGGATGCTTCATTCATATTGGAGTAGGAGGGGTTTTGTTGATGTTAATGGGCTTTCTGTCAAAGTAAATACTGGGTACTGTGACAATACTCATCTATTATGAATATTTGCTCCTATGGTTAAAGGAATTGTTGACTTAAAAATGGCAGTTATTTTGTTTTCTCACCTTCATGTCATTTCTATTTAAGCCATAATTCTACAACATTTCTTCTTTTGTGTTTCATGTCATGCAGGGTTTGAACAACATGAGGGTGAGTAAATAATGACAGAAAGACATTTTGGGGGTAATTGTTGCTTTAAGAGACACATGACACTGAATTTTAGTAAGTATGATTCTGCACACACTTGCAGATGATAGAGAACTCTTTTGTTCTGTGGCATAGATCTGGCTTTCAAGTGTTCACTGACAGAACATCTCCAGTGGACAAGCCATTGCTCTCTTATCTCTGTCAACACCAACCCACATGATTAACTATTTAACAGCAGGCAAAAGCTAAAAGAGAAAATTTGGGGGAAAATAAAGAATAAAACCCCCTTTCAAAAACAGGGCAGAGAGAGAAGATGGAGGATTTTTTTCAGCTTACTGAAGTATGTATGACAGAAGAAATCTCATCCTTACAGCTCTCTGAAGGCAGCTGAACAACTATAATTTCTGATTTAGCTTCAGTCCAAAGTAAGACTACAGCACTTGATTAAATCACACTATTCACAAATCAATCTCAACATAGTATGGCAAAATATCTTCAATTTAAAAAAAGAAAACTGTGATAATCCCATACCGCGGAGCCAAATTGGCAGAGGTGAGACCAGACACACTATTGCGAATATGATATTGCTTTTACACAACAGTTCAATAAACAAGAAGTTAACATTAAGTCACTTAGATTTTAGATACAATATTGCCAGTTACTTTGTCTATTTTTGCTCTGTCAATGAAAAAAAGATCCAAATAAAGTTGAATCAACTTTGTTGCGCATCTCATAGCAACACAGTGTCGTTTCATTCCTGAAAGTGTTTAAACAAATCGCCTATATGAATGATTAAATAACTCGCTTATAAAGACATTAACTTGTTTCATTCCTTGAATTATCATTTTTATTAATGAATCACTTGAATGAATGATTCGGAGGACTTACCCATAAAGACAGTCCCTTGTTTCATTCCTGAATGATTCAGTGTTTTTTAATTAATCGCTTGAGGGAGTGATTCAATGGCTCGCTCGTAAAGAAAAGTTTCTGAACAAATCACTTGAGTAAATGATTCAAATGAATCTCTTATAAAGACTTGTCTTTCTTGTCTTTTATTGCGACCTACAGGTGTAACCTGCAGTAAGAGATACTTTTAATGCACTAAACAAAGAGAAAATGCTAAAAGGATTTAATAAAATAAGCATTTGATGATTTAAAAATCCTAGCAAGTTATCATGCCATTGTTTCTCTTTCATTCTTTATTTCTCTATTCTTCCTGATTTTATCATATTAAATAGTTATATCTTGCTCGTAAAGCTTTCTGAACTGAACCTGCTATTACGGATGAAGTAGGGGCTATTATTATGAGAGGGACTGTGTATTGGGCGCAACAGTGAAGATATATGACACATGTCATTAGGGCAGGTGCTATACTGTAAGTCTCTGTCATCCTGTCACTCACAAAGGACCGTGGGGTCAAACGCTGGCCAGACAAGAGACAAGCATGATTTCAGGGTCAGAGTTTCTTCTTTTCAAAATGTTGGTGCAGTGGTCTGCTGAATTAATCTCAGTGGAAGAACGGATCTGGTGGGATATTGGGATTATGATGAATGGCACTGAAGTTAAAGATAGATACATCATGGCTTTCATCTTGAAGTGAGCCACTGTGTTTTACAGAAGCGCTGTCACTGCTTGTGGGGGGAGAATATAAGCAGTTTCCTATTGTCATTTCTACACTGGCTCAGTGACTGGCTAATATGCTGCTAATGTGATGACTCATAATCAGGATAATACCTACAAAGCTGGAAATAGTGTTTGTTCGTGGATTAATATAGAGATACTGAAATAGAATTCTTACAGAAATCTATACTGCCCAGCCAAAAAACAAAAAAAAGTCACTGTTTGAATTTAAATAGCCAAATGCTTAAGAGTCTATGATTGGATCATTATTACAGTTTGACCAGAAAGACTCAGAGGGCAGGTGAACATTTGCTTAGTATTTATTCCATAAAGTATTAACAGATGGTAGTGAGCTACAATGATTCATGTTTAGTTCCATAGATAATTTCTTTGGCGTAGGCCCCGTCCTTAGTCCAAAGGATGCGGGGGATGCAGATTCTGCTGAACCTGTCTGAAGACGAAGGCAGGGGCGGAGCCTACCCCCGATGGATGGACAGGGCCAGCCTGGTGGTGGTGGGGAGGATGGAGGGGAACGTCAGGGTCATCAACTGCGAACATGAAACAGAGAATTCAATGCTTATATACTCCAGGTGTCAAGCAGTGATTGACCAGACCTATTAGTATGAATGAATGTTGTGGCATTAAAGTCTTCCTGGTAGAACTTACGCTAAAGCTCTCATTGATTATTATGTTTCTAGCATGTTATATGTTTGGCAAAAGAGTATGTAGCTTTTCATGTAGGAAGACGTATCATGGCCATATTCCAGGATGACAATGTCAAGATTCATCAGGTTCAAACTGTAAAAGAATGGATGGGATGGAGCATGAAGAATCATTTTCACACATGAATTGGCACCTCTGATTCCAGACCTTAAATTCATTGAAAGTCTTTGGGATGTGCTGGAGTAGACTTTACAGAGTGCTTGACTCTTGCATTGTCAATACAAGATCTTGACCAAAAATTGACACACCTTGGTAACACTTTATTTTAGGGTCTTTTAACTAGTTGCTTATTAGCATGCATATTACTATAATATTGGCTGTTTATTAGTAATTATTAAACACATATTAATGCCTTATTCTGCTTGACCTTATTCTACATTCTTAATCCTATCCAATACCTTAACTTAACAACTACCTTACTAACTATTAATAAGCAGTAAATTAGGAGTTTATTGAGGGAAAATTCGTAGTTAATAGTGAATATGTGTTCCCTATACTAAAGTGTTACCCACCTCTTGATGGAAATATGGAAATAACATTGCAACAGTAGGAAAGAGATAGGAAACATTAGGAGAGAAAAAAGTGTGCCCACAAGGCTATGGCTCCATCAACATCATCATAATATTTCCATACAAAATTTGGTTGATTTATTTTTTTTTATTTTATATATATATATATATATATATATATATATATATATATATATATATATATTAATGTGCTTATTTTGTGACTTAAAACAAGATGATGTGCATTTCAAAAAAACAAAATATTACAGTACACTTACATTTCATATTTAGATTTTTATTGTTATTGATGTTAATTTTGTTTTCAGCTGCATCACAGTTCAGCTTTAAGGCCTTCTGAACTTAAGACACATTGTTCTTTTTTGTATTGTTTTCTGCTTTATTGCATTTTCTGTGTTGATATTGGCTCTAATCAACAGCCTGCATATCGACAACGCATATCGACAAAAAGCAGTGTGTGTGTCTGCGTCTGCGCTTGGAACTGTGTTCCATATTGGTTTTAAAAGAGAAGAGGAAAATGTGACAGCTGTTGCCTAGGTGACCACTTTGCACGCTTACATGACCATTTTCACCTGGGCATGTAACAAAAGCACAAATAGCCAAACCCCTGAGATGAATCCTGAAAGAGCTGCTGATTTGTGCTCAATGGTGAGGGGTCTATCATAGACAAATTAGTGTTTGGGGACAATAACTCAGGTCGTGTAAGGTCATCCCTGGCTTTCAGCAGCTGTCCAATTCCTCCTGAATACTCTTTTTTTTTTTTTTCTCTCTCTCTCTCTCTCTCTACATCTCCCTTTTCTTTGCAATCATTTCTGCCATCTCAAACTTGATCAAAGCTCAATCACAACCTCTTTCTGTCTTCCAGCTGGCGACATGGGACTCTGATCGTGGGCTAAATGGCAGTCTGAGGGAGAACCGGGCCGAGCATGGCATGCAGGGAGTTACTCTGAAAGTGGTGACTTTACTGGTGCGTATTTCAGTGCATCTGATTCAACTCCCTGTAGGTCCAATCATTGTCTTACTGATGTCAGGTTACTGTACAGTCACTGTAAAATAAAAAGCATGACATGATTAATAAGTAGGACAAGTTCCTGGAACAGCAGTTCCTGTCAAACAATAATTTCCCCTCCCCCTATAATGGATTAATAATGAAAGAATGTAGTTTAAGCCACTAACCTCATTCCTAAGCTTAAATCTGACTCTTAAATAGGAATGTCATTCCAGGGCCAGCAAGGATAGTGATGCTCTAGTCAGTTCCCTGCAGGTAATGATTGGATGGAGGAATGTTATTATAGAAATAACAAGAAATGTTTTTACTTGTTTAAATGATGTGAAATGCAGAGAAACATTCCAGTATCATTTTAGAGTGTCATCACAGATTAAAAGGACAGTGTATCATGAAAGAAAACATGTCTTTTTTCCTGAGTTGCCATCACAGGCTGCATGCAATAACATACACCAGGACCAGAGTAGTCCAATTCATGAACAAATAACTCAAATAAGATAATCAAAAACATATAGTGCAACGATTGTAGTTCTATTCATAAACACATGATTCTTATGATCTGAAACTTTTAATGAATCGTTCAAAAAGTCTAACAAACTTTCTATACTTTTATGGAAGATTATTTCTTAGTATACTTGAGTTTATAATTTTATAATAATTTCTTTGTTATAATAACAAGAGATGCAATTTTAAAATGTATGACCAAATGTGTAAAAAAAAATCAAGTAAAATTTAATCGAAATCAGAACTGAATTGAGAGCTCAAGTCAGGAAATGTGTTGCTTTAATATATCATGGCTCACAATCACATTAATTTTTATAGTTGTCATAAACAGTATATGTTTCCACATGGTTGTGCTGTGTGGTTTTTGTCTTTTCTCTCATCAGACATCAGTACTTTAGTCATGCAGACTCTTGATGGTTTTCGCCAGGGATTCCTTTGGTGTTTGCTCTTTATTTATTCTCCAGTCTATCACTGTTGTGCTCTCTCTGAATACTATTACAGTTCACTAGCTTGAGCCTCAGATATTTCAACCATCTGTGTTTGAGTGCACAGGGCCTGTTTCACAAACAGTCAATCTTGTTTGGTGGCAATATACCTTACTGCAAATTGCCCAGGTGAATTTAGAGAGGTAATTTCTGTCTGATGAGGCATTGCACGCTTCCCTGGCCACGGTGTAACAGGTCAGCTGAAACACTTCATTTAGATTAACCTGAGACCAAAGGGTCCCAGCTGTCACTAGTAAAAGTGTCACGTCAGCCGATGCTTTGAATGTGACAGAGAGCCGATCTGACCACAAGTCACGACCTGAACAGACGGATTCACCACAGAAATAAGGTTCACAATCAATATTAAATCTTTTATTTGCAGAAGTATGTCCAAATATATTAGTCAGACTGTTCTCTGCTTCCCCTTCAAATGAATAAATGATAAGATTCAGTCTAAATCTGTCTGACACTAACGCCAAATAATGGCAATGTCAGCTTTTAGGCCTGTCCATTACTGTCAAGATGTTGTGAGAGATATATATGAATTGTGGGAAAATAAGACTCAGAAATGTTTGAAAACCTCTACAAATGAATCCTCTTGTATATACTGAGAATAAGATCAACCACAAAGTGTGAGACTGTTCAAAAGTTTGGGTTTAGTACAATATTTTATTTTTTAAAGAAAGAGATTAATACTTTTCAGCAAGAATGCATTAAATTGATCAAAAGTTACAGTAAAGACATTTGTAATGCTACAAAAGATTTCTATTTCAAAATTCTTTTGAACTTTCTATGCACCAAAGAATCCCGCAAAAATATTAAGTAGCACAACATAATGAGAACCACCAAATCAGCATATTTGTATGATTTCTCGAAGATCATTTTACACTGAAGACTAAAGTAATGATGGTGAAAATTCAGCTTTGCATTACAGGAATAAAAATATATTAAAATAGAATAGACTTATATTTATTCTAAGTTTTTACTGTATTCTTGATCAAATAAACACAGCCTTGGTAAGCATACAGACTTAAAAAAAAAAAAAAAAAATTTTTAAATCTTACCAACCCCAAACTTTTGAACAGTAGTGAATGTGAACAAGCAAGCAGTAAAAGCATTTGTGTCCTCTCATATCTGCTTAATTTAGTTCTAAATCAGGTTACCAAGGTGTAAAATAAATAAATAAATAAGTGATTCAAATAAAGCCCTAATTTTCTCTGTTGTCTTCAGGAGGAGCCCTTCGTAATGGTGGCAGAAAACATTCTAGGTCAGCCCAAAAGATATAAGGGGTTTTCCATAGATGTTCTGGATGCCCTGGCCAAAATTCTGGGCTTTAAGTATGAAATGTATCAGGTGGCTGATGGTAAATATGGATCTCCTCAGGCCAATGGGTCTTGGAACGGAATGATTGGAGAGCTAATTGGAAAGGTGAGCTTCACATACATAAAGACTGGTTTGTGTGTATGATTTGTGTAAATTAATATATAGTGTTTGTTTGTTTGTTTTTTGTTTTGTTGTCCTTTTTTTTTGTTATGCACAGCTGCATATTTATATTAGTCAGTGTTAATAGTTGTGAAGGCATTGCATTTTAATTTCAAATTCACTTTCTTGTCATTTATACAGCCAGACATCACTTTTTATTGTTAACATATTCAACATGCGTTATTTTTTAGAGGGCAGATGTGGCTATTTCAGCCATCACCATCACTCCGGAACGAGAGAACGTGGTGGACTTCAGTAAACGCTATCTGGATTATTCTGTGGGAATCCTGATGACTAAAACAGAAGAGAGACTCAACATCTTCTCCTTGCTGGCACCGTTTGACCTGGCGGTGTGGGCCTGCATTGCTGCTGCCATTCCTGTGGTGGGTGTCATGGTCTTTCTGCTCCGACGCGTCCAGTCTGTCCGCTCCCAGAATCCTCCTGGGCCCCACCAGCCTGCTTCTGTCACGACGTCCTTCCAAAGTGCCATCTGGATCGTCTACGGAGCCTTTGTACAGCAAGGTGAGCTGGGTCACGTCACATGAACATGAGGGATGAGGTATTGCTGAATAATCAGCTCACCTGGATGGTGCAATCAGTTGCTGACATTCTATTCTGCAGGAACACACGTAGTACAGCGATTTAATATTTTTATTTAAGGAAAATATCTTTTCAGCAGAATATATAATTCTTCAAATGTTTAAGTACAATTTACAGCACCAGAGACAATCCCTAGAGTCACACATTTTGACTGTTTGACAAAATATATTATTCCATAGGAATTCTGCAACTCGCTATTGAAAGCTGCATATATCTAAAGATACCAATAAAGGGAGTGTGTTTGGTTGACATTTCAAAAAAATGGCTGCACTTTTCTGTTCTGCATACTCTCTGTATCTTGTCAACACCAGCCCGACTCTAAGTGTCTTTGCACTTTCAGATTTTGAAACTTAGACCAAGATACAAGTAATTGACAACAGTTGTTAAATGACATTTACAGTTTTTTTTCAACAGCTGTTTTGCCTATTTGTAATTATAATCCCTGGACCCATCATTTGATAATGAAACGCACATGGCAAGTGATTATGAAAATAGGCTTGCATTTGTGTCACCTTCTTAAATAAACATTTACTGTCAGGAAGGACAGCCATATAGTGCGGGTGCAGGCGATCATGTGTGTGACACTCATGTGTGTGTGGGTTGAGAGAGAATAAAATAATTTGCGGGACTCCCGTAAAATAGGAATATCTAAAAACAAATAAATTGTTATTCATCTATTGCACAAAAGCAACAAGAGCAACTAAAACAAAATAAAAATGATTTACAGGTGCAAGCATAGGCTGAGCTTAGCCGCCTTCTTCCTACTGCTGCTTCTGATTGCCATAACTACTGGCCCATAACTACTGGTCTAGGATCAGTTTTCTCCATAGTAATACCACATATCTGTTGAGTTCTTGAACGCAATGGCCAATCAGAGGTGTTTAAACACAAAGGCGTTGGTCAAAACGCATTTGTTCAGTGTGGAGTTCTGCATGCTCGCAAATCATTTTATTATAACAAACAAAGTGATACGATGTAAATAATGATGTACCTAGACAGCTTCATTGATTTAAACGGAACTTTGTGAGATCACAATTAAGTAAAATGAGTGACAGCCTTTTAGTGATTATAAAGGGGTGCTCCCCTTTGCACGGTTTGTGCCATGCCAAATCACACATGCAGTAGCCTATGCTTGCTTTCCTGGTAAAATTAACAGTGGTTTGTGAATGTAGATACTTTAATAACAAATAGTTTATTGTTTATGCTGGGATATGTAGGTTGTGGCTAGGCAACACGTAACTTGAAACTATTTCATGGAAATTTCATGGACATACTGAAAAAAAATCTATGTATATGCTTACCTGCGGGCTTTTGTGGGTGGCAGTGGGACGAAACTTGAATGTTGTGGGTGGGAGCAAAAAAAGAAGGGAAAAAAAGGAAGAAATTCATACAGGTTTGGAACAACATGAGGGTGAGAAAATTATGACATAATTGTCATTTTTGTATGAACTGTTCCTTTAAAAGAACAGTGTTCACTTTTCAATGTTTTATTGTTGTGCACCATTATTCCTCTCTAAACTACTATTCTAAAGTTTGGGGTCAGTAAGATTTTTATTTTATTTTTTTAACAAATAAGTTCTATTATTTATGATGCATTAAATTGATCCAGAGTTATGATAAAGACATTTAAATGCTGTTCTTTTGAACTTTAATTAAAGAATCTTGAAAAAAAAAATGTATCATGGTTTCCACAAAAATATTAAGCAGCAAAACTGTTTTCAACATTTATGATAATAAGAAATGTTTCAGCACCAAATCAGCATATAAGAATGATTTCTGAAGGGCCACGTGACACTAAAGACTGGAGTAAAGATGCTAAAAATTCAGCTTTGCCATCACAGGAATAAATTATATTTTAAGGCATATTAAAATAGAAAATGGTTGTTTTAAATTGTAAAAATATTTTACAATATTATTATTTTGCTGTATTTTTTATCAAATAAATGCAGCCTTGGTGGGCATGAAAAACGTCTTTCAAAAACATAAAAAAATCTTACAGACCCCAAACTTTTTAATTGTAGTGCACATTTTCAGTTCTGATTATGTATAATTTTTGCATATTTTACTTTGCCCTGAATACCTGCTAGTATGTTGTAAATGAAGCTAATCATTAATGAAATTATTTATTATGAAACTAACTTTGCATGTTTGTGTGGTTGTGCATGTTTAGAACTTTCCAAACTAAAGTGATTTAAAGATTCAGATTTTATGTCTGGGCACATAAAAGCACTAGCACTTCTTTTCTTGGGAGAGTTTTTTTTTCCCTAGTGCACTCTCGACCCTGTAATGAGCATAGATGCCCACTTAACCTTTGACCTTTTCAATTACAGACTCTGTGGATATTCTTTTAGGACTAAAAGGACATCCCAGATAATTTGGCTCCGAGACCAAAAAGAAAACTTATAGCCCCTAACGAGCTCCATTGAGCATGATAGCTCCAGATCTTTTCCCTTCCCGTTTTATTCTCACCAATCTCTGTGTCAGTGATGACATTTCCAAAGCTGTGTGCGCTTGAGAGGAATATTGTGTTGACATTTCAGCACAGGCTTATAAGGTGTTGAGCTTTTCTGAGAAAACGGGTGATAGGAGAATGAATCTTATTACATGGATGCGGTGCTGTGTCACTGCCAAAAAGCAGCAGGAAGAAAAATAATGGAAGGCTGAAATGAGATAAAATCACAGTAGGGTTCAGTGATATAGACAAGGGGTCAAGGCTTAGTATGAACCAGTTAGCCCCTGCTGTCTAAAAAAGCATGTTTCTCCATTGACTCCTTGTATTCTGGCTATTCTTGTGTCTTTTTGTGTATCGTCAATTCAACCAGTAGAATGTTTTTTTTTTTTGTTTGTTTCTTGTGTTTGCAGGTGGTGAATCTTTCATGAGTTCAATGGCTCTCAGGATTGCAATGGGAAGCTGGTGGCTATTCACCCTTATTGTCTGTTCATCCTACACAGCCAACCTGGCAGCCTACCTCACCGTGTCCCGCATGGACAACGCTATTCGGTAAGCTAACTAGTCCAGCTCTGCATCTCAGTGCCAGAATTCCACACATCTACAGATGCTTGTCCATATGCAAGCTTGATAACTCCCGCTCATCACACTGTTGACCACATGGTGTGTCATAGAGCTTTATTAGAGCTGTCACATCCCTAAACGTAGCCAGTTAGGATATCACGTCACTGGATTGCCCTTCATTAGCATCAGATTAGATTAAATCAGACTGCTCATTTTTACTAGTTGACTAGTCATCCAGAAAATTAGTCGATTAGTCTGTCGGTCAGAGTTTACCTTATGTAAATGACTCACAATGTACTGTGCCGTTTCAGCAAAGTTCAGCGCTGGGTTGACGGGGAAAAAATGTCTGCTTGTTGATGTGGGATAGAGAAAATGATTGTGTGTTTATCTTCATTGCAAGGTTCATACTGCCTATGTTGATATAAACTGTACAAAAAAGGCTGTGTCCCTTTTGCTTATAGTTTCTGTCAGCCTTTAGGCGACTTCATTCGTTTCAGGTATTGAAAAAACTGATGATGGTGAATGAATCTTATTACATGGCTGCAGTGCTGAGTCACTGACAAAAAGAAACAGCAAGGAACATAATGGAGGATGAAATGAGATAAAATCACAGTGGGGTTCAGTGATACAGACAAGGGGTCAAGTTTTAGCTAGGTGGCATGAGCAGTTTAGCCAAATGCTATACCGAAATCGATATGTTTCTCTTTTTTTATCAATATATTTATTTTCACATGAATAATTTACATCTTCCTAATTTATATCTTCCTTTATGTTCAGAAGAACAAAGAAATTCAAACATGTTTGGAACTACTTGAGAGTGAGTAAATTATGAAAGAATTTTCATTTTTGGGTGAACTATCCCTTTTACATTAAAAGTCTTGTCAATAGTTTGTATTATCTTTTTCTAATAGGTTCCAAGTTCCAAGCAAGTCCAAAACATATGCAATAATGTACCAACCTCTGTTTTATGTCTAGGACAACATTCTGAATATGAATCACTTATCTAGTGTAATCTTTCAGGTGTATAATATACCCTGTGTATAATATTAAACTGTATTAATCTATGCCTACTGTTATATGAAAATGTTACAGCAATTTTGCAGATGAATTCCCAAATATCTTGTTCAAAAGTACATTCCAGATCTTTTTAATGATATTTTTCTCTATCAATGGCCATTCAAAGTCACATGTTCTGACTAAAGGCTGGAATACATTACAAACAGCTTTTACCTTGTTGCTAGGAGAAGCATGACAAATGAAAACAATATGTGTTCTGAAATCAGCTCAAAATATCAAACATGTTTTGATATCCTTTTGGACAGTCCATGATACACTGTGTGATTCTGGCTCTGACTATTGGCAGCTATAGCGTTGACTCATCCAGGCTGTAAATCTGGGCAAAAAAATAGGCAAAAGTTGTGTAGTGCATTTCAGCCATAATATTTTTTGGGCTTTGATTCAGATCCCTTTTTGACAGTAAATCTGTTTTTGAGGTATTGAGGAAGTAGGTCTAAAAATGCAAGAAGTAATGCTCTGAGTCTGCTAAATGCATCCTATTTCTTCAAATTAAATCTGAAATCTCAGCATGCCGGCTGTCTCTTAGAGATCACGTTGGCCCTTCACTTCCCAGCAGGGAGCTCACAGTTTCTGACATTCTCCATAAATTTCACGAAAGGTCGTCTCATATTAAAATCCTTTCTTTCTTTCTTTCTTTTTTTTTTTTCTTTTTTTTCTCTCTTTCTGTAGATGCCAGAACCTTTTCTTCTCTTTTTATGTGTTTTGCGTGTTGTTTTTTGAAGGCTACTCTCAATTCAGAGAATTCTCATTCACGTTTTTATAAACAAACAGGACTTTTTTTTTTTTTTGTACATGAAAATATTTATACTGTTTATAAACACAGTGTACAACTGTCAGACAGCAAACAATGTGCCACAAAAGAGCTGCAGTGATTTTTTTCCCCTCACTACAGAAGAATAATTGTGTTGTCAGAGCAGAAATAAATGCTCTTTCTGCTTTAAAACCTCCCTCTTATTTGACTATACGAGTAGTCTTATTTGAACTGGTAATGCCCTATACCTGATGTGCAAATAGTTTTCTCCTGCCTCTGTAAATGTTATCTGCCTGCTCATTGAATTTGGCCCTCTCAGCCCAGCTGAAAATCCAAGGTGGGAGAAGCTTATTGCATTCTGTCCTTCTGAATTCTGACTTTATACTCCTGGTGGACCTGTTAGTTCACTGGCCAAATTGCCCAAAGGTACTGCTTTGGAGCATTAATGGAGAGTTTGCTGCTGTCACATTTCTCATTCAGCTCTTCAGTGTGTGTGTGTGTGTGTGTTGAGGCTCTGGGGGATTATTTCCTCCGTCTCTCAGTGGCAGCATCCACAGCTGCTATGGTTGTGCTAATCACCTTGTTTGTAACTGTTATTAAAATCAGGCAGCCCTGCTGGTGCATGATACGGTATCGTTAGCACGCTGGGAGTCCACTGGGAGTCTTTCATATCTCTCAACAGCCTTAGATGTAAAATGGGATTCATGCTTGACAAATGTTGTGTTCAGTCCTGAGGTCCCCAAATGCTCGGCTTCACTCTGTCAGTGGGCTGTGATTGGCTGGTGGAATGGCTGCTGATTGGCCAGTTAGTTGACTCTTTGAGTAGCTGCTAAAAAAAAAAAAATTAAAAAAAAAGGAATTTTTTGTTTAAAATGTATGTCTGCTATTTTGCATTTTGTTTGTAAATTGTTTAGAAACTATTTTGTGAGTATTTAGTGACCTTTTTAATTTGCATGATTGATGCAGTTTAATTGGATTTTACTTTTGATTCTTTTTATTTTTATTTATTTGTTTATGTATTTATTTTTGCTTCAAAACAGATAATTAAGCCTGAATGGAGTTTAATACAGCACTATTTCTCCATGCTTTGTTGGATGTAGGCCATCTAGAACATTCTCATACAAAGCAAAAACAAGTTAATGGCTCTCATCCTAATTCTTTTCCCCGTTACAGGTAATAAAACCTTTTTAGAGCCACACTATTGATTTGTTCTGCAGAGACCCTCTGGAAGAAACTCAGAGGCTTAAAGTTTGTACTTACCTGCTAGGTACCCTGGAAAAATTTCATTACATTTTTAGGACTAGCAGTCAATTAAACATTTTACATAATGTGCTGATTAATTGATCAAATTGATTGCAATTAATCATTCATATCAATATCTGCTTAGATTATATATATATATATATATATATATATATTAACACATTACATATATTTAAAACTTATTTTTAGGATATTTGTTCATTCATTTATTTCATTTTATTTCAGTTATATTATATGTATTTAAAAAATATAATAAAAGTATATTCAGTTGATTGAGGATAAAAAATGTGTTACACTTTATTTTAAGGTGACAGTTACATTGTACTTACTCAAATATGTATTTGTTTGTAATATGTAATATTAATTAACTTCATGTACTTACTATAGATAGAGTTACAGTTAGGGTTTGGTTTAGGGTTCATTACTTGTATTTATGCATACTTTACTGTTATTACTGTAGTAAGTACATGTAGTAACGTGTAATTACATCATTATAAAATAATGTGTTACCAAAAAATGTACTGATTGAGTCAATGGATTTTTCCCCTCATTGCTGGTTTATATAAACGTCTCAAATGGACATCTCTCCCCATCTTTTTGGACATCTGGCCATGTTTTTTTTTTTGTTTTTTTTGTTTTTTTCAGCATCTCACACCATGAGCACATTTTTACAACAGTGTGTGAAGTTAGAAACAGTTGAATAATTTAAAACACATCTGGAGACCACTGCATTCTTTCTGTTCTATTCATTTGCACTCTGTCTAGCTGTTTTTGAATGCAAGAACACATCTTGTGCATATTTCCACAGCTCGTTCTTTGCTGCCAGCTCTCAATAAGTGTAGTTTGGCAAAATGTGTTGTCTATAGTAGCACATGGATCACAGGTCATAATTAAATGCATGTTTTTTTTAATACATTATTTTTTTTACATATCCGTTAAAACATAACATTAAAGAGTGACTCCTGTCAGAGACTCACCCGGAGTCCCGTCCCTTGCTCCCACAAACACTCACCACAAGCAATGGAATGCAGCAAAAGTAGGCATTTATTTTGAACCAGAACTCATTTGTTATAGGGGAACATAAAAATAACTTTGGGAGGGGGACAGGCCAAAATAACAAACAGAAAAGCTCAGGTTATACATCTTTCCTAAATCCAAAAACAAAAAGGTGAAAATAAATGACATGTTCTTACCTCTCTGCTATTCAAAAACAGGAGAAAATGTGTAATACAGTGGTTCCCAAACCTGTCATGGAGGACCCACCAGCCCTGCACATTTTGTATCACATTGTGTCTACCTTTCTGACACACCTATTTCAGGTCTTGCTGTGTCTACTAATGAGCACATGAGTTGAATCAGGTGTGATAGATGAGGGAGACATACGAAATGTGCAGGGCTGGGGGTCCTCCAGGACAGGTTTGGGAACCACTGGTGTAAGAAAATAAATCGGCGCCCCACTCCTACAAAGTTAGTTCCTTTAAAAGAAGTAGCTTAATTCGATACAAACCAGTTTACAACTTTTAAAGTCCCCCTGTGGTGAAAATCAAGTTTTTAATGTTGTTTATATGTCTATCTGGTGTTTTTAACATGCTTTAAGACAAACCATGTGCAAATTCATAAGTCAACACCATTGCTGAGTATTTTCTATTTAAAACTGCAGTAAACCAAAGACAGTCTCAAACCCGCGGTTTGAAATCGCTGGTGTTTCTGACGTCACAAACTACCTTGTAACCAATCACGTCAATGTGCCGGTGGGCTTTAGCATATCATTAACTGACCGCGCAAGAGTCTCAAAAGAAAGTTATCCCAGTATATTTTTCTGTTGATATGAAAAATCGGGTAGATTTAGCAATATGGCGGGTGTATGATGCATATTACGATGTTATGATGAACTAAATTGCCTTTGTCCACTGACGTTAAGGTGTTCAAAGCGTTTGTAAGGATACTGATTGTTAGAAGGCAGTTGTCTGACTCGTGAATATGAACATGGTTTGTGTAACATTAGCAACACATTATTAGCTGTTTGATAACGTAGTCAAGCAAAAGGCTAATCATATTAATTACCATTATGTGTCCGACATTGTAAAAAAACGATACCATTTTGCAGCATTTACCTCAGTAAGTTGAGCAAGTGGATCTCGTCTGAGCTTGTGCGAGTGAGTGGAGGCGGGGCTAATTATCATATTCATAGATCCGTGTATATTAAATGAGGCAAGGGTGTAGAGTTACATTTAAGCTATTCTAAGGCATTAAGAATTTTTTTCACAGGAAAAAACGTTTAAATATGTAATTTTAGTGATTAAAGATGAGTTTTAAAGGATAAAATTATTGACTACAGGGGGACTTTAAAAAATCCACGTTGTTTTATACATATTTTGGACAATGGGTGGCGCCATTTTGTTTAGGTGCACAGTGCGTTCTATGTCGATGACGTCAAATAGTTGCTCTCGGTGAGCTACTAACACTGCCCTGTTGCTATTTTTACCGCAACACAACTTTGAATATAATATACGATGCCACATTGTGCAGCTTTTGGTTGTAATTTTCAGTCGAAGGGCAACAAGAGAAGTGATGTAACTCTTCACTGCTTTACTAGCGATAAGAGGAGAAAAGAATGAGAAGTTGTGAAGAATGTGGACGAGAATAAAACTTCCCAAAGAACCGCGTCTTTGTTCTCTCCAATTTAGCCAAAGTTATGTTAAAGGACGTGACATTAGAAGTAGTTCTTTCAGTTTTCATTCAGGTCATTTGACCCAGGTATTGTGGTCATTAAGTGGACTTTTATACAAGCAGTTTTTGTTTTTTTACAACAGCCAGAAATTATATTAGCACAATTAGCACAAAGACCCCATATTGGCAGACCATAAATTTCATTCTGCTTGTGCAAATTCCAGTGGAAAACAGGGACTTAAACAACTTTGTTAAATATAGTGATTAATGATGTAGTGATTAGTCCATGTTTTGGTCAGCTTGACACCAAAATGTGAATCAAGAGCATACAGTATCTCATCTCAGTATAATGATGATGCATCTGTCTACATGTGGGTCAAATTAGGTCTGAGACCAAACTAGACTCATTGAGACAGCTGGCATGACACAAGCACTTTTATTTTATTTATTTATTTTTTGCAACATGTTAAAACTAGAAATGAAAAATAATTGCTCATGACTTGATGTACACTACCGTTTAAATGTTTGTGGTTAAGATTTTTAAATCGTTTTTGAAAGAAGTCTCTTATGCTCAACAAGGCTGCATTTATTTGATCAAAAATACAATAAAAACATTGTTTGTAACATTATAAATGTCTTTAATGTCCCCTTTGATCAATTGAATGTGTTCTTGCTAAATAAAAGTATTTATTTCTTCCAAAAAATAAAGAAAAAAAATAACTGCTGACTTTTGGATGGTAGTGTATTCATAATTGATAAAAACTTTTGAAATCTCGAATCTAAAACAATGAACTGCTCTGCCACTTTCCCAAAGAAATGTTCAATTTCAGAACAGTATTTTTCAGGAGAGTTACAGAAGCTGCTCAGTATGGAGTATAAATGACTATATCATAAATACAATGAGATGACACCATGCGTAACATATTTCCATAGGTTTTTTTTTTTTTTTTTCCTCTCTCTTCCAGTTGTGGCAGTATCACTATAATTAATCTGATTAATTGTTCTGATTTTATCGTCTCAAGATTAACAATCTGACTCATTGAATCTGCAAATAATTGTGTGAGTCCTGTTAATAGCCTTGTCAACGGTGATGGAAGATGCTTATCTCAACATAAAATCACTCCCCACTAAAACCAGAAGGAGAAGCAACACACTGTCATTACACAAGAGGCAAAAGCAGCCAGCTGCCCCTAAAATATCACACATGGACTGCATGACATCGGAAGTTGCAGATGGAAGACAGCAGCTGTGAGCTGTAAACTCATTTAGAACTGTATTTTGTCATGGGTATTATTTTCCCCCAGATAATTCAAATAATTAATGAATACATTGTATTTATGCATTTATTCATTATTTATGACAGTTTAAGTGTTGTTGTGCCTAGTCTGCTTTTGCATTAGGGATTGATTGCTCTTTCATTGTTATAATCTGTAGTCGAGAGTATTGTTGCAGATGTAAACCAGCCAAAGATCTTCATGCTGTTAGATTGGTATTTACAGGTCCAGTTCAAGCTGTAATGGTAGTGTTGGATAAGGGTCGTTCATTAACCCCCATATTACCCAATTGAAATGCAGCATAGCATTAGCTCGACCTCACACCTCTGTGATTCATGAGCGCATTCGAGAGGAATAGTATGATAGAGAGGTGAAGGACACATTGCCCACATTATAATCCACTTAATTAAATGTTTTGGGGTTTTTTCAGAGAAGGGTTTTTAAGCATATTTTCAGTGAAGGCAGTAGACACACTACAGATATATTTTTGACATTGTAAACTTCCAAAAACTGGGCAATGATGAAATTAAAAAACTGTTTTGGAATAAACTGCCTCTATAGCAGCTAATAGTATACTATAGCCTGAGGACATGTGCATAACAGAAACCCTAGTGCTAAAAAATGGAGATTTGCTATTGGTTTAGATTTCAGTTCGGTCTCTTTATATATTATATTATACTGTGATTTATTTAATCTCATTTCATTTAGTTTCTGAACTAGTATGAGTGAAATAATAAAGTGAACTAATATTATCTTTGTGTGTACACTTTCATGTTATTCAATTGGCTGAAAAGCACCATATGATACTGTATGCTCAAATGTTTGGTTCCAACGAGAGTGTGATTTTAATTTGTTTGATGCTCCTTTCACACTGTTTAGGCAGGTTGTGAAGTGTACCATTCACAGCTTTTTATGTTGTTGTTTGAGGCATATTATAGACCTCCAGATTGTTTAAACGCTAAAATAATAAATCAAATCATCTGGCACATGCCTGTAAACACAATGGCAATTTAGCGAACACAATTTGAACATCAGGCATCAATAATTCTAGGCATACTGCATATTAATTAGCTAGATTTGCTTTATTATTTTATTTTTATTTATTTTGAGGAATGTGTGCCTGTTATATATTTAATTACTGTTCTTCTCAATTCAGAACATTTCAAGACCTTTCCAAGCAGACAGAGCTGAGCTTCGGAACGGTGAGAGAGTCTGCTGTGTTCGAGTATTTCAGGGTGAAGGGCACGAACCCCCTGGAGCAAGACAGCACTTTCGCCGAGTTGTGGAGAACTATCAATAAAAACCAGGGACAGGACAACTCTGTGACCTCTCCTGCTGAAGGCATCCGCAAGGTATCAGGCACACACAGTCTTGTTACTTACGTGATGTAAAGATTCCACATATGTTCAAACTTTATGATGCCAACAACCCCTTAATATCAAGGCATCTATGTATTTTTATGTGTACAGACCCAATATAAAGAAATTTATAACGTTGCAAAAGAAATTATGTTCTTTTGAACTTTCTGTATGTAAATGTATCACAGTTTCCACAAAAATATTAAGCAGCACATATGTTTTCAATAAATGTTTTCGTTGATAAAAGGAAGAAATGTTTCTTGAGCACCAAATCAGCATATTAGAATATTTTCTGAAGGATCATGTGACACTGAAGACTGAAGTAATGATGCTGAAAATTCAGCTTAGTCATCACAGGAATAAATTACATTTTAAAATATATTAAAATAGAAGGCAGATCTAATAATTCTAATAATATTTCACAATATAACTGTTCACTGTATCTTTGATCAAATAAATCCAGCCATGGTGAACCTGAGACTTCTTTCAAAAGCATTTAAAAAAATCTTACTGACCCCAAACTTTTGAACTGTAGTGTATATTGTTTGTGAAAAAAGTCTGATATTATAAAGAAACCTTTTGTTTTTCAAAGACATCAAATAAAAAGATACATTTACAAATTTAGTATATCTATCTAATAACCATGTTTAAATAATGTTAAAGGTTTAGTGCACCCAAAAAATGAAATTTCTGTCATTTATTACTCACCCTCATGTCGTTCCACACCCGTAAGACCTTCGTTCATCTTCTAAACACAAATTAAGATATTTTTGATGAAATCCAAGGGTATCTGAATTAAAAACATGGTTAAAATAGTCAATGTGACTACAGTGGTTCAACCTTAATGTTATGAAGCGACGAGAATACTTTTTGTGCGTAAAATCAAAACAAAAATAACGACTTTATTCAACAATTTGAACCATTGTCACACGTAGTGAACAAGGAAGCCTGCACTGAGTTCACTACGTGTGACAACGGTTTTAAATTGTTGAATAAAGTCATTATTTTTGTTTTGTTTTTGTGCACAAAAAGTATTCTCGTCGCTTCATAACATTAAGGTTGAACCACTGTAGTCACGTTGACTATTTTAACCATGTTTTTAACTATCTTCCTGGACATCAAAAGGTGCAATGACGTTGCTGCCTATGTGTGGATCAGATACCCTCGGATTTCATCAAAAATATCTTAATTTGTGTTCCGAAGATGAATGAAGGTCTTACAGGTTTGGAACAACATGAGGGTGAGTAATTAAAGACATAAATTTCATTATTGGGTGAACTAACCCTTTAACTGTGACAGACCTAACAGTAAATTTAGTAATTTGATAACTTTGAGAAAACCACTGGATTAATCAGTTCAACTAACCAGGTAAAAATTGCAGGCCTACATGTATGTTCCGTTTTTGTAGACATCTGCACATACAGCACCTGAAACAGAGGATGAGATAAGCTATTATTAAACTGGAAAGGCTCAATCCTTTCAAATCAGAACCAGCCCTACAAAGTAGAGTGCTGTCCGTGGTGCTGAATTTAGCTGTGAAGTGATTGGTAAGAGCTGTCCGTGGTGCTGAAGTTTTGTGCTGGTAAGAGCTTTTCTGTTCACCACCATGTGCCTGATGCTGGCTTGCTGTCGGTGCCTCTTTGTAATCCAAGGCATGTATCACAGCACACAGAAAGAGCAATCAGTAAAATGCAGTTTGTTTAGGTTCATAACAGGACGATTCTGGCATCTTGCATCATTAAAGAGAGAAAAGGAAATGTAGCATACAAGTCTGACAGAAAACATGAGAAAACAGCATTAGACTATCAAGATAAATATTCATGGCTCAGATAATGTAATATCCCTCCATATTGTGTGAGCCATAAAAATTACAATTCATATGCTGCTGAATCCATTCATGTATTTATGCTTGTTTTGTAAAACTTTCAAAGTCACTTTGTATATAAACTATTGCTGATGCCAAGAGAACCTTTAAGATACTTGATATCCACATCAAACCCTTTGATAAAACTTCCAAAATTTGCAGCTATTAAATTTCACAGCTTGTCTTATTGTTACAAGTGATCGCATATCCACTGGCGTGCTTTGCACAGGAGACATAACCAAAACCATGAATCTATTTTTTTCTTAACTGTCTTTTAAGCTAACAATTCACCAGGCTCAGCATTGATTTCTTAAACAGAATACTGAAAAGAGATAAGACACAGAGAAAGAGGTCTGTATGCCTGCACCCCCGCACTTTGGTTGAATAATGCTATTATCAGGCCATCCATGCTGAAGTGTTTAACTGCCAGTAATTGCCCAGCGTGTTCACATATACAAGTGTTTCTTCAACTATGGCCACTTTTGGACTAAAAAATAAATTCTCTTACACAACACATTTCACACCTTCACTAGCTTAATGTGTTTCTAGTTTAATATTTTTTCTATCATGAACATTTTATGAGGTGGAAATGAGGCCACAACCAAGGGACAGTTTAGCAAAGCTGAATTTTCAGCAGCCATTACTCTAGTCTTCAGTGTCACATGATCCTACAAAAATCATTTTAATTTGCTGATTTGGTGCACATGAAACATTTTTTATTAGTATCAATTATACAAATCAATGTTTTTGCTGCTTAATATTTTTGTGGAAACCATGATAAACTACAATTCAATAAAGCAATAAGGCGTTGTTTCTAACAGAAGCGTCATGCCTAAAACTCTCTTAGCTGTTATAAATTCACTGTAAACCACGGCTTTGCGGGGCTTATTCCTTTTATAAAACGGTTACCACACAATACAAATATTAAAGCCAAAAAATATGTATCAATGCAGCTTTCATGAAGTAAAATCATTAAAAGGCTTCCTTCCATTGGAAAAAATAGTCCCTGACCGTGAACAGCAGCAGAAGTTACATTACGCCATTAGATGGCAGCAAAGATTGTCTTTATGAGCGAGTCACTCGGTCGCAAAGACTTTTATATTGAAACTTGTTGTGAACACGGAACAAGATGCACATGACAAATGCTTTGACTAGTGCTGTCAGTGTCAGCAGGGCACGGGAAAGCTCATTAAATGTTAAAAGGACAAGATCGCAGCGGACATTCAAACTGATTTTTTATTATAAACATAGGACTGACCTGAAGGAAAATGCTAAATCTGAATTTCACTCCGAGCAGAATCTGTATTTTAATGTTTCTGTTCCAGCGTTCCTTCTGTATTATTAACGTTCCGAAACCGGTTTGTTTAGACAAAATAACGGTTAATAACGTTATTTTTTAACTTTTTTTTTTTTTTTTTTTTTGCATGTAGCCTACTTAATAATAATAATAATAATAATACGTACAGCATTTTATTTATTAAAAAACAAAGAGAGTATTTGCTGTCTTAGCCAATAGGCCTACAATTATCTTTTATAACAAGATTCTGTCCAAATGTAAACCTATTAAACGAAAGGAAAAACTATCAACAGTTTATAAAGTATTTTTTCAAGATATTTTAAAATGTTTGCTGCATGGTTAAAAATACTGACGCTATTCCGGAGAGGAAAAAAGATATGTCGCGTATATGTTATTACATTCAGAAATAATGTAATTTATCGGTAAATAAAATAAAATGTTTACAAATAGCCTAGCCTATATATAATATATAATATAATTATAATGTTTGTAAACATAAATTATGAACAAAACTGCCCTATATACATCAAGCCAAAACAAATAAAAAAATTCTCTTTTCTTTTTTTAACGCCATTCCAGCTTCTATTGCTATATTCAAGGCGAGAAACAGGTTTATTTATTAAAAATAAAACTAAATAAGATGCTAAACGAATTAAAGTGAATCTGAAGCCTACCTTTCTCATTCGGCACTGTTTCTATTTTCGAGACGAATGCTAAACTATTATTTATTATGTAAGCTTGTACTTCACTCGCATTATCGACATCATCCTTCACATAACAGCACAGTCAGGCGGTCACGGGTGGTAAACGGCAGATTGTATTACAGAATTTAATTGAGCAGTGTAACGTTTTATATGTTTGGTTGATTGTATTTTATTTTAATTATTTAACAGGCTGCAATATCAAGTAAGCAATGCAAGAGTTAGTGTGTGCGCGCGTGAGGCGCCAGCGCGACCACTGGAATTTTTTTTCCTTCTAAACTGTACTCCGTAATTAATGGTCATAGAAGTAAAAGCAAGACATAATTCATACATTTACAAAAGACACTTATAACGAAAACAAGCAGAATGTCTGTCTCCTTTCCTAGATCTTTGGAGTGCGCCACTGAACCACTTTCGTTTTGTTAATCTGTAGACCTAATTATATAGTGAAATATCGTGTAGCATATTATAGGCGTGATGTGACGTTGTGTGAACTTATGTTCTACATATCCTGCAATTTTCGCTGGTTTCAAAACGCACAACAAGCTGCATATTACTTGACATTCATTTTCACTTAAATGTAGGCCTAATGCTTGACAGTTGGTGACATATATCATCGGAAAAACTAATGCCAGGGCATTGCCATTGTGATTTACTTAACCTATGATGACTTGACAGCTGAGCCTGAGCGCATCAGCGCGGGCATTTCACACACTTTAGATGCGTCAGCGTCACATTTGCATAGGCTGTACTATGTGAATTCGTGATTGGTTGACTGCCAAATCAATATATTAAATAGAACGAAAAAATAACGTTATTAACCGGTTAATGGCCATTTCAAATTAGCGTTTTTGTTCAGAACGATTAAATTTCATTTTGTTTCCGTTTCTGGTTACGTTCCGGTCAAAATTTCGTTAGTTTCCGGTTTTCGTTTTCGTTCCTTGAACCGGTTCAGAGCCCTGCTTCTACATAATGCAGTAAGCTTCAATGAACAAAATCAATAGAGAACAAACATATGTTTACGTTGCTAAGAGTGGTTGCTAAGACAGACGCAGCAACATACAGGTGCTGGTCATATAATTAGAATATCATCAAAAAGTTGATTTATTTCACTAATTCCATTCAAAAAGTGAAACTTGTATATTATATTCATTCATTACACACAGACTGATATATTTCAAATGTTTATTTCGTTTAATTTTGATGATTAGAACTGACAACTAAGGAAAATCCCAAATTCAGTATCTCAGAAAATTAGAATATTACTTAAGACCAATACAAAGAAAGGATTTTTAGAAATCTTGGCCAACTGAAAAGTATGAACATGAAAAGTATGAGCATGTACAGCACTCAATACTTAGTTGGGGCTCCTTTTGCCTGAATTACTGCAGCAATGCGGCGTGGCATGGAGTCAATCAGTCTGTGGCACTGCTCAGGTGTTATAAGAGCCCAGGTTGCTCTGATAGTGGCCTTCAGCTCTTCTGCATTGTTGGGTCTGGCATATCGGATCTTCCTCTTCACAATACCCCATAGATTTTCTATGGGGTTAAGGTCAGGTGAGTTTGCTGGCCAATTAAGGACAGGGATACCATGGTCCTTAAACCAGGCACTGGTAGCTTTGGCACTGTTTGCAGGTGCCAAGTCCTGTTGGAAAATGAAATCTGCATCTTCATAAAGTTGGTCAGCAGCAGGAAGCATGAAGTGCTCTAAAACTTCCTGGTATACGGCTGCGTTGACCTTGGACCTTAGAAAACACAGTGGACCAACACCAGCAGATGACATGGCACCCCAAACCATCACTGACTGTGGAAACTTTACACTGGACCTCAAGCAACATGGATTGTGTGCCTCTCCTCTCTTCCTCCAGACTCTGGGACCCTGATTTCCAAAGGAAATGCAAAATTTACTTTCATCAGAGAACATAACTTTGAACCACTCAGCAGCAGTCCAGTCCTTTTTGTCTTTAGCCCAGGCGAGACGCTTCTGACGCTGTCTGTTGTTCAAGAGTGGCTTGACACAAGGAATGCGACAGCTGAAACCCATGTCTTGCATACGTCTGTGCGTAGTGGTTCTTGAAGCACTGACTCCAGCTGCAGTCCACTCTTTGTGAATCTCCCCCACATCTTTGAATGGGTTTTGTTTCACAATCCTCTCCAGGGTGCGGTTATCCCTATTGCTTGTACACTTTTTTTCTACCACATCTTTTCCTTCCCTTCGCCTCTCTATTAATGTGCTTGGACACAGAGCTCTGTGAACAGCCAGCCTCTTTTGCAATGACCTTTTGTGTCTTGCTCTCCTTGTGCAAGGTGTCAATGGTCGTCTTTTGGACAACTGTCAAGTCAGCAGTCTTCCCCATGATTGTGTAGCCTACAGAACTAGACTGAGAGACCATTTAAAGGCCTTTGCAGGTGTTTTAAGTTAATTAGCTGATTAGAGTGTGGCACCAACTTCAATATTGAACCTTTTCACAATATTCTAATTTTCTGAGATACTGAATTTGGGATTTTCCTTAGTTGTCAGTTCTAATCATCAAAATGAAAAGAAATAAACATTTGAAATATATCAGTCTGTGTGTAATGAATGAATATAATATACAAGTTTCACTTTTTGAATGGAATTAGTGAAATAAATCAACGTTTTGATGATATTCTAATTATATGACCAGCACCTGTACACAATCAGTGACGCAGCGATACTTATGTAATACGGTCAGCTGTATGTTATCGGGAATTTTACAACGGCTTCGAACATGGCTCAACCAATCAGAATCAAGGGCCAGAACTATCCATTTTATAAAGAGAGTTTTAGGCCCCGTTTACACTAGTGCATTTTCGTTTTAAAACAGCATTTTAAAATGAAAACGTCTACCTCTATCCTCGTCTACACTGGTGTTTCCACAGCGTTTCAGAAATGATCTCCATCTATACTACATGACCGAAAACGCATGTCACACGACCGTTCATGGACACTGGTCATGCGTGTCCAACGGTGCATTCCAAACGGGATATATCGCCCTCCGAAGGGCACTTCGGAGTGAAAACAATCATGGCCGCCATACTGAACCTTAACGTTTTCAAACTAAAACGGGGTCTGCAGCGTTTTCGAAAGTCTCCTGTTCGAGGTTCAAAAACGCCGGCTAGTGTAAATGACAGACGTAACCGTAGTAGAACTTATGCATTTTAAAACGAAAACGCACTAGTGTAAACAGGGCCTTAATGTGACCATATAATGAAAACAAAAGTATTTCATACAAACCAGATGAAGAACTGGTTTAGTGCAAATTCTACTGCATGTCTGTGTCTCTTCATCCTGTCTATTAGAGGTTATTGTCTTTGTTTAACTGATGCACATTTTTCCAAACTGGACACTTGTAAACCTTTGATTGATTTGATATCAATGCTTTAATATGTTAAGTATGCAAATCCTACTAATAAATGTATACTTGAAAGACAAACTGTAAATATCATTTCAGGCAGTGATGGGTATTTGTAGTACTTTACAAGGAGATAGGGAAAATTTTATGTTTATATGGGAGAGCCAGGGGATGATAGCTTCTTTGTCATTTCTTCTATGACATCCTTTTTTTTTTCCCCCTTTGTACTTGTCATATGAAAGTGACATAACTGTGTGGCTGCGATAGAGTCTGAGTTTAAAAGAGACAGAAAGACAAGCAGACGCTTGTGCTGCTTTATTTAGTGTGGTGGGGGAAAGCTATTTTTTCGAGTGTTAATCTGTTGAAAAAGAAAGCGGGGGTGGCTAGTTTCCAGAGAAGAAACAAGTTCAAAGCCATCTTATGACTTTCAGTGAAAAATAAACATCTTTCATTTTGAATGATGTCTGTGACCTGTCTGACAAGAACTGCGTGACTGAAAGGAGAAGCTCTCCGTCTCAGCATAACCTCGGGCTGTGCTTACGTTACTGTTATGAAAACCACAAATATCTGGTGTGATGTTCTGCCATAAATGGGCAAATGAAACACTGTACCATGCGAGTGTGTGTGGTTTCTCTCAGGTGAAGCGGGATCCGTATGCCTTCCTGTGGGACATGGCGGTGTTAGAGTATGCAGCTCTGACAGATGATGATTGTACGCTGGTGGTCACAGGAAACAGCATGAGCAGCAAAGGATATGGCCTGGCTCTGCAGCACGGCAGCCCCTACAGAGATCTCTTCTCGCAGAAGTGAGCGCTTTCTTTCAGAGTATATATGTGCAATGTGATCACAAAGAACGATACAAGTCGTTAAACTAGCTGAAGAATAGACACCATCGTTTCAATCATCTCAAGTCAATATCAAGCTCCAAAGCTTCACAAACATCACCGTGCATGACTATGATGGATTGTTTCCCTTTTTCTTTCATCATCTGTCCTTTCTCTCATTTACATTACATTTTTTTTTTTCCCTTGGCAGACACAGTCTTGCCGGAGAACCCATGAATCGTGTTGATTCACCAGTGTCTGCTCTTCGTTGCATTTATCTTCATTACCACCCATCCTTTCTTCTCTCCACTGGCTTTAAAGCACCTCACCCTGCAGCCTTTCATTTGTTTGACTATAATTTGCATTCATATTTTCAGCTCGTACCGACGCTCTGCTCACATACTAATTAGCTTTAGGGAGGTAAGCTCTCTGGCAATTAATAATGCACATATCAGGAACATCAAGGCCTCAAAATGCATTTTCATGAAGGATTCTCTACAATCACCTGCCAGTCTGTTATGGGGAATTAGAATCAAACACATTTTAAATTAATACCCAGGACGATTGCAGTTTAACAGACTTTATTTTTCAACCTTTGACATTTTCTTTTCTATCAATAGCTATTGACCTTTTGCTCTGGATTCTTTGCAAATACATTCGCTTTCTGAACATCTGCTGCATTGAAATGAATTACTAAGAAGAAAACTTGTCAAAGAATAAAGAGAAAGCCAATTAATAAGACTGTGAAAGGAAGACCAAATGTTCATTGCCACTGCTAAAGTGATTTTTTTCAGTGTTTTGCGAAGTTTGTTAACATTATTTGAGGACCTTGTATCTTTGCCTTTTATTTAAAGAGATAATTGCTTTGTTTTTTACATTCGAAAACCAGAAGTACTATGTTTCCATCATTTGTTCCTTGGTCATTTTCCTTGACCACTGAATGTAATATTTGCCTCATTATCCTCTTTCCATCATATGTATTTTGTTCAGAGCTTCATTTGATGTGTTGAAAGCAATGACAGTTTCATGCCATGATCCTCATAACAAGTTAACTTTCCCTTTCTCTTCAGGATCCTTGACCTGCAAGAGAAAGGAGACCTTGACATTCTAAAGCAGAAATGGTGGCCTCGGAAAGGTCGCTGCGACCTGGACAAGCATGCAGAGCCTCAGCCGGAGGGTCGTGCCCTGAGACTGCACAGCTTCGCTGGGGTTTTCTGCATCCTAGCGGCAGGGCTGCTGCTGGCCTGCCTGGTGGCCGCTCTGGAGTCTTGGTGGAACGGGCCACGCTGCCAACGGGCACAGCCCAAAGAGGTGACCCCACAGAAGGCCAAACTACGGCCAACCCCTGCCCACCGCGCCCAGGACTGTACAGCCACTGCCACACTCTACTTTATGGATCCAGATGCCACTGATGCAAGCCCCGATTTAGTCGAGCTCCAGTACACCCAGCTATAGGTGTGACCATCAAGAACTTACTGCCTCCCATTTGCTGAAGTGTTGCCAAAGAGAAGGCAAGAGGGAAGGGTGAAGGGGGAGGGAGTCACTCAAAAAAAGCACAAAACAGATGAAATCATTGATTATTTAAAGGGTTAGTTCACCCAAATATGAAAAATCAGTCATCATTTACTCACCCTTATGTCATTCCAAACCTGTATGACTTACTTTCTTAAATGGAACACAAAAGATACTGTGGAGAATGTTCAAAGTCAGGATGAAATGATAATTCACCTTTATATATATATTTATTTTTAAATGCATGTTGTTGATCTTATATTGAACGATTCATCCATACAATGTTTAATCAAAATACTTGTGGCATCTGCTGGACTTCTCCAAATATTTAGTCCGCTCACGTTCATCTGCCTCCATTTTTTAGCGCAACGCCCCCACATCTCAAAATTTTTAAGGCGAAGACCCAACTCTATGTATGTCCATTAAACATATTTTATTGGACTGTCCCGCTTTTAATGCAAGTAGACAACACTTTTATATAGCAAGCTCACTTAAGGAGGTTAGTAAGATTTTACCAGAAAAGGTTTTAGAACTTTTTTTTATATATATATATATATATATATTTATTTATTTGGTTTTTATTTTATTTATTTTTTATTTTTTTTGTATTTATACAACTCTTGAATTTTTGCCATGAAGATAGCCTCAGATGCTGACATAGCATTAGTAAATCTATACTACTACAACTACATCACAAATTCCATTTGTCTATATTGTGAAAGTTAATGGAACCCAAAACTTTCAACCACTTTAATGTCCAAAAAGAACATTAAAGTATTGTGAAATTAATCCATACAATTCAACCACAAATGTCATGCTGATTGGTCGCAAGATGTGCAAAACCATTGAGGATTAATGTTATTTTATATTTTATGTCACCATATTGTTTCAAAATAATTTCACGCTACTTTTATGTCCATTTTGGCGCCTGAAAGTTTGGGGTTGCATTGATTTTATAATGGATTAAAATTGCTAAAACGTCCTTCAAGATATTTTATTTTGTGTTCCACAAATGAAGGAAAATCATATGAGCTTGGAACCACCCAAAATGATCTCAGAATTTTCTGTTTGGGATGTACTATCCTTTTCACTTTTGTAGTCAAATCCATTAGCTCTTTGTTATGGGCAACTACTAATATAGTTCTGTTCATTAAAATGTTTCCAAGTAATTTTCTGCATACAAACATCCCCAATTTGCAATATCAGTCAATTCTACGTCTTCTGCTGCTTCAGCTCAATTGTTAGGCAAAGGTTGTACCTGGATCCCTAAACTAAAGTGTGTGCAATGAGAAAGCCAGTGACTTACTGACTTATGTTCAAGTGTTCTGCAGTTACTCTTCCGTCCTTGTCTCCTCTCCTTCTCTCCTTTCCCTTTGGTGATATCTTGAGCCGAGGCAAGTTTCACGTTGGTGAGAGCAACAGCTCGTAAACCACATATTACAGTTTACGAATGTTTACGCAGTATTAAATTTTGCTGACATTGTTGATTAATAGCAATCAGACGTCTGTTTTATGACTACCATTTGTTAACTGCTTGAAATTTGGCTGGAATTGAAATGATAGCACATAAAGAGATAAGAATTTATAATAGCTTTCAGTCTATATTGCTTTCACCGACTCCTTGTTCTCGCTTTAAGGTGTTCAGTCTGCCGTATGCCTGTACAATTTGAGTGTTTCTTTTATGTATGGTTTTGTTTGGTTTATGATATACACTGTAAGAAGGGAATGATTGGAGCTCTGGCAAGCAATAAGAACCACACAATAACCAACTTTACACATTTTACGTTTTATATCCCTCTCTGTGTCTTCTTATTGCAATTATATGCCAATGTCCAGGCAGTCACAGGTTCTCTATGGTCTCATACAGGACACTAAGGGCTGCACTCTGGAGATGGCGTCTGGGTCATTGGCATATAATGAAATTGCAACTGCCGCAGGATGCACACGGGACGTTTGGCCAGAGAGAGAAAGAGACTGGGAAGACACGCAGGCTTTTTACACAGGTCAGCCGAGACCTGAGCAGGGATACCTGTCAGTGGGGTGAACAGGGCTTGAGAATATGAAGTCATTTAGACGAAGGACAAGCGTTCTCCTGGAGCGGGTTAGGACTCTAGATCAATCAGATTATATATAAATATATATATGTTGATGTGGGTGGTGAGGTAATTATGACTCACTCATGCATAGAGAGCTAACTGATGACAGACACCCAGGCAGAGTTAGAGAGATTATTTCATCCATATTGTGTGGATTAATAAGTACTTTCTGTTTAGAGACTGATTATTTTATTCATGGAATCTCTTTGCCAAAGCAGCACTAACAGGAATCCTGCTGTGCGCCTCTCCACATTTTCATCAAATTCATCATTTGTTTGTCTTCCATCAGATCACCCATTCAGTGGCCACACTGATGTCCCAAAATATTGCAATCTGGAATCTGAAAGGATATTGGCCTCCAGTTGTGTTGTTTGTCACAGCTGTAAGTGCCCCAAATTGGGCGTATTTTAATGGCAAATTAATGCATTTTTAATTAGAGGCACATTCAGACTTTCTAGTACAGCTGCATGAGCTCTACAGTAATTATCTCATCATTGATCTTATGACTCAGAAGCATAGTCTCATAATGTGACACCTCTAATTACCCATAAATGGTACAAAACTGTAGACTATACAGTTGATTCACTGGCATCGACCGCGATAGAACGTGAAGACCTCTGCAATTGAGTTAAAGGGCTGGTTCACCTAAAAGTGAAAAATCAATTACTCTATAGAGGCTTTCGCACTGAATAGTTCTAGGAACTAGCCACTGGGATAGTTCCCCGGGAACTAATTTCTCCCCCGGGCCATGTTCCTGGTTGCATTCGCACCGGGAATAGGAACTCTGAAGCGGCCAACAGCGGCGTCTTTAAGCGCGGCATTTACAAACGTTAAAAACGGTGAATGGAGGATGTAGTGCGTTTCGTGATAACAGAGATTGAATGTAAACACATAATCTACACGACTGAAAGAGCAAAAAGTGAGGCTAAGAGATGAAATCTCCTATGACAACTTTCAGTATTGCATATCATCGAGGCGGAGAAAAGAACACAACCCTGTTTTCCATGTTCGTGAAGTAAATATGTTTAACGTTACACGGCTTTTTAAAAATGCCGGGTGCCGGTGTTTGACATGCGTTTGACCAATCAACGTACACTCACATCACTGATAGTTCCTATAGTGCTGGTTTAGACCCTACTCTGAAGTAGAAGCAAATTTAGTTCCTCCAAAAGGAGTTCCTAGAACTAAAATCATTCCAAGTTCCTGCAGTGCAAACATGACAAAATCTGGGTACTTCAGTCAATAGTTCAAGGAACTTTGAAGAGGTTTCTCCAGTGCGAAAGCCCCTTATGTCATGTCGTTCTAAACCTGTATGAATTTCTGTCTTAGAAATCCTTCTTTCTTTCTGAGAAACACAAAAGAAGACATGTTTTTGAAAATGAACATTTTGGACCCCATCGAACTTATTTTGTGTTCCACAGAAGGAAAAGAGTCGTTCAGGTTTGCAATGACAAGAGGGTGAGTAAATGATGACTGAATTTTCATTTTGGAGTGAACAATCCCATTAAAATGGAAAGGATGCATTACTGGACTGACTTGTACAAAACAGAGAAGAAGAACCGTGATTAGCAGAGTAGTCCTGGATGTAACGGTTATCAGCGTTTACTTAAAGCTTCACAGTATCAAGTCCACCCTCCTTACTCTCTGATGGAGGATGCATGGCAGGAAAATTAAATGACTATCAGAACTGTGTGGAAAAAATGTAAGCAGTTAGCAGCCTGTTAATGTTGGCTTGATTCTTTCATTAAGTGGCACGCCACGGCATCGCTGGCGCATGACCGAAGCTATTTCACGGCGGTGCGTATCAAAGAATGAAGAAATACCCCTTTCATGGCTCCTCCAAAATAAGCCCGAAACATTGAAGCTCCGAGGCTTGTGTTTGCAATTCAATTTATGGCCCATGTTTCCCAGCGCACACTCTCATTTGCATCATTGATCATTTCGTAACTTTTCGAAGCTGTTTTAGCATTCAGACCTTTCGCGTGCTGGAGCGGGTGGGAGACGAGATGGATTTGATTTTTATGACATTATTCCGTGCTGTCAGTAGTACGTTGTGTAATTGGTATCATTAATCAGAGCTGATGTGATTGTTGGAGCCCTTGGTAAACACCTTCTGCTCTTTTCTGAAAGATTGCATGCACTTTAATGTTCCTTTCATTCACACCTGTTTTTGCTTCAGCGTCCATCCACTTTTTGCTTGTCATTTCTCATTTTCTTTACGCCTTCCACCCCACAAATCAATTCCCACCTTTTCATCTTTCCTTCACGTTAGACTCTGTCTCATTCTCCCTGTTTCTTTGTCTTTCCCAGGACAAAGAGATGGATCTGGAGCAGGTTCACCAGCGTTTGAGTGGGCTGATGGAGGACGATCTGGCACACAAGCAGCTGCCAGGTCAGTCTCTGGAGATCTCTGCCCTGGACATGGGCAGCATGCGGCCACAGCAGAGCTCCCAGGAACCCATGAGAGATTTCCCCCCTGGGGCCCTGTCCGTGACTTCGTTCCTTCAGGAGGGTCCTGGGGTCGGCCGCGTGCCCGGACGGAGCCTCCCCCTCCCTCTCAGCAGTTCCACTCTGCCGCCATCCATGCGCTGCAAACACCGGGCGCCCAACGGAGGCCTTTTCCGCCAGAGCCCCGTAAAGACACCTATGCCCATCTCTTACCAGGCAGTGCCCGGGGGACCCATCCCAGAAGCCATTGATCCAAGCCATGGGACCTCTATTTGAGCCAACCGGTCAGAGCGTTCTAAAGACTGCCAACCAGCCAATTACAAAAACCGAGTTTGGACCAGGTCTGGTTGCATTTATACAATTACATACATACAAACAGATATGAAGATCTTTTTTTCAGTACAGATACATATGACTGTGAGACGCTGAATTTCCTTGCCTGTACATATTTGTATATAATGAGAGACAGCAGTGAAGTCAAAGTGTATTTTGAATATTCATGATTTTTTTGAAGTTGAGTTTAAAAGAAGTAATTACATAAAATACAGACTGTTTGAATGGCTTTGTAAATTTTGTTCTAAAATAAAAATGAGAATTCCTTGTGGATGTTTTCTAAGTGCCACATTTATTTTTTATTTTTTTTAAGAAGTAAAAAAAATGGGGAGAAAACAATTGAAAGACTGAAAAACTTTTGATCTCGTAATTTTTTGTTTAATATAAAAGTAGCTTTAAAGAGAAATGAATCAGCGAAACTGCAGGTTTGTGGAGGCATTGTTCACCTAACGTTTTATCCCAGGGAACAAAGTTTTAGTAGAAGCTACTCATATACTCTTAGGCCCGGTTTCACAGACAGGGCTTAGATTAAGCCAGGATTAGGCCTTAGTTCAATTAGGACATCTAAGTAGCTTTTATAAACATGCCTTAGAAAAAAAACATTATTGGTGTGCATCTTGAGACAAAACAATGGCACTAGTCTGGGACTAGGCTTAAGTCTTGATAGAGTATGTATGGAGACTGTCTTAGCCTTTTACAGCCATGTGTGCTAAATCATCTGTAGACTACAGCGTACGAGACACTCATCTTTAATATCAAATACGTTCTAAAAGGGAGACATACAGTATGTACATTATATGTACCTGAAATTCTGCATACTCATATTTAATGGCTACATTCAAGTCTTTTTATAAGTGTAATGTAAATACACAAATACTGAGAGAAAAAATATAAACATATCAATATCAACTTTGCTTCTCTTTAGTAGAAAAATTTAAGAATAAAAAAATCTTTCATTATTCTGTTCCTGAAACCAGTACAGTAATTATCTTAACATGTTGAAGGAAAATCACAGTGGTGTTTTGAGATTCTTTTGGTTAAAAATAAACTCTTTTGCACCAAAATCTTTTATCCACTTAGTGTTTATTGGTATGATTATCTTTAAAGATTTAATAAGGCTCTGTTCAACTAACATTAATAAAGGTTCATTTAAATAGATGATTTATTTAATATTTGATCATAATACATTAGCTATGTGTTTTTAAATGTTAAAAATGTATTGCTGTACTGTTAAAAAGTTTGAGGTCTGTAGATTTTTTTTTTTTTTTTGAAAGAAATAAAAACTTGATTAGCAAGGATGCTTTAAATTGATCAAAAGTGACAGTAAAGACGTATAATGTTAAAAAAAAAAAACATTTCTGTTTCAAAATCATTGCTGTTATTAACTTTATATTCAACAAAGAATCCTGATTTTTTTTAAAAACGGTTTATCAAGGTTTCAACAAAAACATTAAGCAGCAAATCTGTTTGATAAGAAATGTTGCTTGAGCGGCAAATTGGCTTAGAATGATTTCTGAAGGATCATGCGACTCTGAAGACTGTCAGCTTTGCAATCACAGGAATAAATTACATGTAAAAATATATTAAAATAGAAAATAGTTCTTTTAAATTGTAATATTTCACAATTTTACTTTTTTTTTTTTTTACTGTTTTTTTATCAAATAAATGCAGCCTTGGTGAGAATAAGTGGTGAGACTTCTTTCAAAAACATTTAAAAATGTTACAGACACCAAACTCTTTAATAGAAATGTATGTAGAAATTAACATTAACCAGAAATGAGTTCATGATACCCATTGCCTAATAGATAGGTCCATCGATAAACAACAAGAGTGTAGTTCTTAGCTGTCAATCAAACAAACATTTTACCTGTTTCGTTCTAGTATATTTAGGGGATAGTCATAAAAGATGAAGTGTTGTCTTGTGGTGTTAAGCAGTGCCCCTAGGCTTCAAATCTTCAAATTAATGTTCTTTCTATCCCAGATACTTATAATGATCAACAACTGACATTCTACTGCAGAGCAAATCCATGAAAGCATTAATAATACAGTTTGTTTTCAGATAAACTCAACATGACTATTGATTTTTAGAATCCTCTTGGTGTGTGCTTAGTCAAAATTTCAGTCAAAAAGTCTTGCTGCTTCTTTCCACTAATGAACATAACTGATCAGCAGCTCTGAACACATCGGCCGTAATTTTTTTGACAAGCTGGTTTGCGCTCCTCTCTTTGTCGCCAAACATTACATTTATATTCACACTCTTGCAGGTTTCTCAGTATGTTGCAGGGATAACACGACTATTTACACCCCATTCTCCAAAGTCAAGCAAAATAAAAAGGTCACGGAATTGCCCATTGTCCCTGAGGCTACATGAACACACCGGATTTCAAGTACTCAAGCCCTTGAGTTGTTTGTCAGGTGAACAGACTGGCAGTGCCCTCTCCGTCCCTCCTGCCAGCTGTGTCAATAAGATCTAGGACACCATGCGGATGCCATGACTGACCCTGCAAGGGCAGGAGGCATTAAAAACATGTTGTGTCAAAAGTTATACACTTCAACACACACAGCAACACCATAAATCTGCTAAACTATAAAAAATAGTGATGAGGTTGACTGTGTATCTCTATAGTAAGAACATTTCTTGGAAGACTTAAAAGATTTATACACACTGTATCATTTGTGGTTTCACTGACATATTTGTCCATGTCTGAGTGATTCTTTTTTATCTCAGGCTTTTAAATCATATAAGGATGTATTGAAAAGTGTCCATGCACCCATGAAATACTAAAAGCCCTGAACAAAATGCAGACAACATTTTTACGCTATGCATAATTTGTGAGAAGATGCCGCTTCACAGCATGTTTCTGAAATGTTTGCCTCAACTTCTAACTTAATATGATCTAAAAAGTTAAAACCTGTCATATTTACATTTGATCAAAAGGCCTCATTTGGTTGGCTTTGCTAAAAGCATGCTAATATTGTAGCTTACTGCAGATCGATATATTGACGTGAGAAACAGGAGCGGCATTTGTGATGTGAACTATAATGAACAAATTCTCAACCAACGGATTTCATTGTCCATTCAGGGTTTTTTTTTTACATGCACTTGTTCCAAATACAAAAATAAGAAAGCTAACTTCATCGGAAACAGATAACAGATATTACTTAGGGTGCAATACTTACTACCACCCTTCCACAATATATATGTATATGTGTGTGTATATATATATATATATATATATATATATATATATATATATACACAACCCGAATTCCGGAAAAGTTGGAACGTTTTTTAAATTTGAATAAAATGAAAACTAAAAGACTTTCCCACTCTTGCCTGATATAGGTTTCCAGCTGCTAAAGAGTTTGTGGTCGTCTTTGACGTATTTTTCGTTTAATAATGCACCAAATGTTCTTTATAGGTGAAAGATCTGGACTGCAGGCAGGCCAATTCAGCACCTGGACTCTTCTACGACGAAGCCATGCTGTTGTAATAGCTGCAGTATGTGGTTTTGCATTGTCCTGCTGAAATACACAAGGCCTTCCCTGAAATAGACATCATCTGGAAACCTTTATATACCTTTCAGCATTCATAGTGCCTTCCAAAACATGCAAGCTGCCCATACCGTATGCACTTATGCACCCCCATACCATCAGAGATGCTGGCTTTTGAACTGAATCCTAATAACACCCTGGAAGGTCTCCCTCCTCTTTAGCCCGGAGGGGACACGTCCGTGATTTTCAACAAGAATGTCAAATTTGGACTCGTCTGACCATAGAACACTTTTCCATGGAAACAGTCCATTTTAAATGAGCCTTGGCCCACAGAACACGATGGCGCTTCTGGACCATGTTCACATTTGGCTTCCTTTTTGCAAGATAGAGCTTTAGTTGGCATCTGCAGATGGCACAGCGGATTGTGTTTACCGACAGTGGTTTCTGGAAGTATTCCAGTCATGCCAATGAGTGATGCAGTGTCGTCTAAGGGCCCGAAGACCACGGGCAAAAGGTCTTCGGCCTTGCCCCTTACGCACAGAGATTTCTCCAGTTTCTCTGAATCTTTTGATGATGTTATGCACTGTAGATGATAAGATTTGCAAAGCCTTTGCAATTTGACGTAGAGCAACATTGTTTTTAAAGTATTCCACAACCTTTTTACGCACTCTTTCACAGCTCTGTCCATCTTCTGAGAGACTCTGCCTCTCTAAGACATCCCTTTTATAGCTAATCATGTTACAGACCTGATATCAATTTACTTTAGTTGCTAGATGTTCTCCCAGCTGAATGTTTTCAAAATTTCTTGCTTTTTCAGCCATTTGCTGCCCCCGTGCCAACTTTTTTGAGACCTGTAGCAGGCATCAAATTTGAAATGAGCTCATTTAGTGGATAAAAGTGTAAAATTTCTCAGTTTAAACATTTATGTTATCTATGTTCTATTGTGAATAACATTTTGGCTCATGTGCTTTAAAAGTCTTTTAGCTTTCATTTTATTCAAATTTAAAAAAACGTCCCAACATTTCCGGAATTCGGGTTTGTGTGTGTGTGTGTGTGTGTGTGTGTGTGTGTGTACACAATAAATATATACAATATATAATTGAGCCTTATGACATACAAATAGTGGTTAATTTCTATCATATGAGAAAGATTAAAAATATATGGATGGATGGACTCATGTTCATAAACATGTACAAAAAGACAAGAGCAAGGCAACTGTTTTGAATGTTAATTATATCTATCTCAATTGAATTATGAAAGCTTTGGGTCCAAGGCTCAACAGCGAATAGAAGATAATTGCTCTGAAGACACTTTCAGATTGAGAATGCCTTTGCATCATTAACACATTAATAAAAAGACTGCAAATGTTTTATTAATATCCCATTTTTCTGAAGAAATGATTGGCAGTTTTGTGGTCTGGGAAAAAAAAAATCTTTGGTAATTTAATAAGCAGTGCGGCTCTTATATGTAAAACCTTGAGTCCTAATTATAACAGCAAAGTATGAATACAACACAGCGGCCAAAGATGATACTAATGCTTTTGAGTCTTGTTAATATGGAGCCATTAGTCATATAAATGAGTGCAAGACAAGCTGCAGAAATGGGGGAAAAACACAGTGCTCCCCTCACACAAATCATTCAGGATTCAGTATCGGTACATCTCTTCCTGAAAAACATCCAACCAAGACAAAAGGATAAAAAGAAACCGCACATAAGTAAACAAGTCAAGATGAAAAATATTTTACACCTGATTTTGGCGAACCTCAGACTTCCACCCGTGACACAGCAGGCTTCAGTAGTGCAGACGGCAAATGACAAGCCCCTTGCCTTATCTACTGTAGCACACAAACTAGCACCCTAACCTTGAGAAGTCATTTTGCTAGATCAATATTTGCCAGGCGGAGAGATTGAGAGGCAGGCGGAATACTGCGGCTTAGAAGAGATGGAGGGAATATCAATGCCCACAGGTGAGAGGTGGAGAAAGCAAGAAATATGGCGGCTGTCAGATCACATTTTTTTAAAACTCCAAGTTTCAAGTGCTGCTGGAATATCTTGCAAGTGTGTGTTTTGTAAACCGCAAATACATTTTTAGAGGCATTATTTAAAGCAGTTGCACTGGTCAGCATGCAACTGATACACAGTCCATGAACACAATACACAATACAGAAGTGTTTGTTATTTAATGTGTAGAACAAACAATGCTAGAGACTTGTGAAGTTTCTCAGCTTTTTTTTTTTTTTTTTTTTTTGCTCAGTCCAATTCAACTATTCACTAAACCAGAGATTCTCAGTATCAGATTCTGACCAAAGGACAATTTAATCTGGACAGAGACTAAGTGATTGTGTAAGCATATGTATCGAAGCTTGGTGTGAATGGCCTTTTAAACTACTAGCTGTTAGCGTATTAAATGTCTAACAGTATCATACAAAAACAAGAAAAAGCCAGTGATTTCTCTCCCTTTCTGTTATTAACTGTTGGCATATGACAACCAATCAGAGCAGTGTAATGGCATCACTATGACAACACTCTCCGGACTTAACGTAGTGATGTTGACACATCTCAGGTAGCTAATTTGTTCTGCCAAGTGCCGTTAGCAAAATAAGTGTCGGAAAAGCTACGACAATGGCCTCTTCCAAATTGTCAGATCTGAAGAAAAGGAAGGTTGGCAGTGAAAACTGTGTGTTTAAATATGTCTGGACAGACATTATGCATTTATTCTCCCCAACGGAAGGAGCAAACCTCGTTCCTAAAATGAGACAGTGTTGGTTGTTAAAAGTGGTAACATTAAGTGTCACTATGAATGAAAGCACAAGTATTTTGAGTGGAATTACTAACAGAACACAGAGGTAATAAAATAAAACGTACCCAGAATCATATCGAGTATCAAGTCGTATTACAGACGTGTGGAGTCTGTGGACCTTCAGCTTGGGGTCATTCGCATGTCCCCAGGGTCCTATGTGGGAAAAGACTGAAAGCAGAGCAGACATCTTGATTGAAATTTTGTTACATGAGTGCCAGCTCACGTGGAAGTAAAGGAAATGAGATAGCTAGCAGATGGGAGTGCAAAGAAAGATATACAAAATAATGAGAGATATATATAGTTCAGTAATGAAACTCTAGATGGCACAGGCTGATGGGACCCATCCTTAACGCAAGCTGATGATAATTACAGCATTACAAGCTGATTGGTCTATGTCACTTCAGCATATCGGCATACTGTATGTATTGGCAGTATCAAGTTCCTGCACCAGCAATAATCTACAGCAGCAGCAATTCAGCAGGAGCGTAGTAGATCTATTCCGCCAAGACCAAATACATTAACATTGTCATATCCAGTATTCGGACGTGCCTTGTTGCTTTCCTAGCTCTGTATGCTGCTTGAGGAAGCAGCATTTTCCAGCTTTTGGAAGCAGCCTATGGCATTAAAGCGACACATCTGACACTGGTTAGTCATGTGACAGTGACAAAATGTGGATTTAGTAAGAATTTCATTTACTCTAGGCCTATAGGACATACATTTTTAACTATAGCAAAGTAAGTTTCAGTCCAAATGAAGTGTAACCAGACAGACCTATTAAGCCTGGAATACACCAAGCCAACGGTCGGCCGTCGGGCAGTTTTTGTTAGTCGGCCAACTAAGTTTTCTCGGTGTGTTCCGCACCGTCGGCTGAAGTTGGTCCTTGTCTGCTTTTTTTTTCGGCCGATTCAACATGTTGATTTGGCATCGGAGCTCGTCGGTCAGTCGGGCCATCTGATCATTACGATTGGCTGTTCAGCTACTGCCACCTGCTGGTACGGAAAGGTATTTCATCTTACGCGGGCGCAGAACGGATGTGCTACTTGGCCGTCGGGTGTCGAGCATCGGTTTGGTGTGTCAGGGCAACTTTGGACCCAGACGCTGCCGATGTGAGCCAACCCCGCAGTCTGCTTTCGTCGCCACTAGTTCGTCAGCGTCGGCTTGGTGTGTTCCGGGCTTTATACCAAATTTCAAAAACCTTCTTGCTTTAAATCATAGTTTGTAATGTTTGGTTCATGGCTTATAATTGTTAAACAAATACTTTTTAAAAAATCCCTATGGGAAAATGAAAGGCAAAATATGTATAGAACCAAGGTATTCTATTACACAGCTCTCTGGAAAACTCAATTCTGATTGGCCAGTCTCACCATCCAGCAGTCTAATATAATTGCTCAGGGGACTTCAGTATTAATATTGCTGTATTACTGTAATATAATTGCTGCAAAAAAAAAAGACAATTATGCCTTGTAAACTGCATTCACAACATATTTTACAGTTAGCACATTTGCTTAATTCTTTTTGTGAATGCAGACAGCATGCAAATTGTGCAAATTGCACAATTTGAAAAAACATCTTTTTGAATAACATAAATACACACCATACATTATAATTCAAATAATGCATAAAAATATGAATATTGTTATTTTCCCCAGGGCTTCTTGCAATCTACGTGTAATGTACTGCAGGTCTGCGCAATCAAATGTAAAATAAATGTTTGAAAAATAAAACAGAACAATCCCATTTTTGTGTGTGTTTTGGGATTAAAATGCAGCTCTAAATGCAACTTCACTTATTAAGATCTTGTTCTAGCTAAACAAATAGAGCACTCGACTGCATCACCTCTCTAGGCCACCTAGCATGAGTCAAACGAATGAGACGCGTCTTTCCTGCTGTGGCTCAGGAGCTCAGAGATTTATCACGGGCGATGAGTGTGCAGACAGCCGTTAGCGTGTACCTGTGCTGAGCCGGATTAGCTGTATGATAAACAGCCACTCCCCATTTAATAAATAATCCATGAGAAACACTGCATTGAGTGAAAGCAATGAAACTTTTATGCTCTGAAATATGAAATGTGAAGCCTTCGGAAAAACAAGACAGCACCAGACACCTACAGAATTTCAACTCTCTCTCTCTCTCTCTCTCTCTCTCTCTCTCTCTCTCTCTCTCTCTCTATCTGTCTCACCTCATCACATCACCATGCTGAAAACATGTGATTAACATTTTAAATAAATCTCATTTGTCTTTTGCACTTTGCAAAGATAAATTAAAAATCACTAACCAGAAAAGTTTTTAGAATATAATTTGCTCTGACTGTGACTGCTATTGCTTGCAAACCTCTGGTAACACAGTCTACTGCTGTGCTGTTTTTGGTCTTCTCTTCCTTCCGGAGTTGACTGACAATTACAAACACACCATACTATATCAGTTGATCCTAATAACAGTGCACTAATCCATGTGACGTCACTGTGTTTTATCGCCGCCATAGAGTACCTCAGGGATGACGTGTTTTTGTAGGCCAACCCGGAAGTTAACGGCGCACGGGTTCCCTCGATCAAAAGCCAATGCGTTTTTCCTATAGACTTTTGGAAAATCGCAAAAAATAAGCTCTGTGTTTAACAAAGGGTTATGACACTTACACGTTTTGTCTATCAAGATAATCTTTACAAGTTAACACAACATTTATACATTTTGAAGCCTAAATAAAGTCGTCAGATATAAAAAGCTAACAGTAGGCTATAAACGGACTACAGCACACCATGGTCACGGATCAACGTCACCACCACCAAGCTTCTTCAAACTTAATTTAGAAAACAACTTTATTTAAAAACATGCTCGCTGATTATGATCTGCGCTGTGTAAGAATACTTATCCACTTTTTCAAGAAAAAGGCTGTCCAAATGTCCTGTTTGTCAAGATGACGTCTAAAGTCCTCGCCAAAGGAAGTAGTCCCTTTTAGCAATTTGTTAGCAACCGCCGTTTTTAAGACACAATAAAGGTTTAAAAAAATCACAAGTGGGTTATAACTGGTGTGTTTTATGTCATAGATCAAAACGTGAAAATATTTAGAGGCTTTGTTAACCACAGACCTTATTTCAGGCGATTTAGAAAAAGCCCATTGACTTCGGGGCGATGGAACCGGATGTCCTAAAATACTAACTCACTTCCGGGTTTTGCCTACAAATACACGTCATCCCTGAGGTACTTTATTTTTGTGTCCGGTCACAGCTGCGCGACCTGTTTCAGTCTATGGTCACAGCAGCTACAGCTAGAGGAAGATCAACGAAACACTCTCAGAAAGTTCACAACAAGGTTACAATATGCCTGGGATATGTGGTGCTGTTAGCTGTATTAACAGTCATCAGAGAAACCCCGAACTACAATTTTATTCGATCCCAAAAGAGTTAGATTGGCGGAATTGTTGGCTTCAATCAGAAGGGACCACACCACTGGCAGCCAAACAGCAATGCACAACATTAATAACTAGTGGGACTGTCATTTACATAACATTATAATGAGAACACTATTGTAATAAAACGTTGTGAATTCTCTGTGTTGTTGTTTCAGTATATTGTTGTGGGAAGAGCGCGTCTACAGGAGTTAAACATTCTGATTAGCACATAACTTAGTTCAAGCTTCACTTGTGCATTCGCATGATTTTGTGCAGATAAAAGTCATAATATTACATTTATGTAGCTTATAAATATCTGATTAATCTCATATAGGATGCGTTTCATTGAGGTTAATAACCTGCAGAGCTTTATTGTACTGATTCAGTACAATACTGATGATCATCTTCCTCTCAAACAGCAATGCACAATATTAATAACTATGATTGGGGCTGTCTTATTCATAACATTATAATTGTATACACTATTGTAATAAAACATTGGGAATTCTTTGGGCTTAGTTGCTGTGTTTTGGCGTGTTGTTACAGGAAGAACGTATCCACAACAGGAGCTACATTATTCTGACTACGTTACTTATGCCGCGTTCCAGGCAACCCGTGTTTTTCCCAACCTTCTACCCGTGAAAGTGCACTGGAACAGCAGTCAAACCCGTGACTTCCCACCTGTGAACTCGTACTAGATCGATGTACTCCCAGTTACGGGTTCTGACGTCACATAGCCCGCGAAACAACAATGGCAGCCCCTACGGATGCGGTGTTTATGCAAGTGTACGGTAAAATAACGTAAAATACAAGGTATAACAACTTCTCTTGCCTTAGGCGCCGTTTTCCTCCTCCGTTTCCCTCAAATAAGCAAGGAGTAAGCACCTTTGGCGATAGAAATAATTGTTAATGAGCATAAGCCCCGTACGGTCCGCCATGCTGGTTTGTTTATACTCAGGCAGTTTGGCTTGACTTGCCTGGAACGCTACAAAGTCGTGAGTCGTGATTTGAAGTCGTGACTTACGGGCTCAAAAACCTGCCTGGAACGCAGCATTAGTTCAAGTTCATCTGTGCGTGATTTTGTGCAAATAGCCTAGTTGTAATATTTTTATTTTTATATCTTAATTATCTTATATAGGATGTGTTCCATTGAGTTAATTAACCTTCTAGCTTCAGTTTATGGGTGTTCATTCTCTTCAGCTTCAGTGTGCGTATGCAGCTCTAACAGCAACGATGATATTTCAAACAGTCATTAAAGATGTTTACTATTACTGTAGTATTAAAAATGTTTCTTTTTTTTTTTTAAAAACATTAATGCATTATTTTTAATAACAAGCACTTGTATTGTTCTCGTATTATTTTCATCAACATATGGTTTGATTAAAATCATTTCCTTAGTTCCAATTATTTATTCCACCATGGCACATGCATTTTGTTTCTTTATTGTCTAAATAATGTTATCAAATGACTTGTTTGCATTTTGGTATTTTATGTTATTTTATTTACAGTGTTTATAACACTGTACTCACATGAACTGATTTAAATATGTTTTTAGTACATTAATGGATCTTGAGAGAGGAAATGTCATTGCTGGCTATGCAGGTATCACTGAGCCATCGGATTTTAATAAAAATATCTTAATTTGCGTTCCAAAGATTAACGAAGGTCTTACAGGTGTGGAACGACATGAGGGCGAGTAATAAATGACATTATTTTCATTTTTGGGTGAACTAACCCTTTAAAAACAGCAAACGAGCAGATTAAATCAGTAGCTTAGATAGGTCTTGTCAGTAATGTTTCCCATACTAGGCTTATAGCAAAGGGTCAGCTGGCATTGTTAGTCAACATTAGTCAACATCAAACATCGTCCAAAGAAAACCTGGTGTGATATGTTTAGGGTAATGTTTGGCACTGATGGCTGTGCAGTTAAAATGTGTCTTCTGAGCTCCTTGTTTACTGTTGAATCTGTCTGTAGTCAAACATAAAAGGCATACTTGAATAAAGCTTTACCTTCCATGACCCTTTGATACTGAATTCCGACTCATTAGTTCCTATGCGTGGATGTCTGCCTCTGTCTGAGAGATTAAAAGCACCACAGCTGTTGTGATGGGCTCTTCAGTCTCTGAACTGGGGCTTCTGATTGCTCCATTTTCACTTAACACACTGCCAGATCATCCATCCATCCATCTATCCATCTATCTATCTATCTATCTATCTTTCTAATCATTGTTAATTTATATCATATCTCTCATTCTGTCCTGTATGTAGCATAAAGGCATTGATGTCTTTGTATCTGACACATACTTCAGCGGGCTCAGGGGGTATTCAACACAGAGTGTGCAACCTTACACACACACACACACACACACACACACACACACACACACACACCCTCATGCTCTCATACTGTCATACATCCCTTGAAAGTTGCATCAGCACCTCGTTGGCACGCAAGAGCTGGCAACAAAGCAGAAGTAAGACATTGTGATGTAAAATAAACCCCTGCTGTCCCCTAAAACTCAAAACTGTGAGTCCTCTTAAAGGACTCCATGCCTCTGAACAGTCAGCGCATCTAGAATGTTTTTCTCCCTTTATTAGAATACAGGGGAAAGATGTAACTCAGAACAAAATTAAGGAGTGATTTATTCCTCATTAAAAAAGTTTTACATATAAATAAATGAATATTGCTTTTGAAAATATGCGTATAAAATGCATGATGTATACTCACATGAGACGAAGACTCAAGTCAGAACCTAGTTTTGTTTGTGCCATGCCAATTGCTTTCTCTACATCTACAAAAACGCATCGGATTCTTGAAACAATGGTGTTGATTTATGTGACTGACAAATGTTTGGGAACCAAAGAAGATCTCATTTATTGTGACTATTTGGAAACATTGCTGAATGAATTTAATGTTCTACTGTGAGCTTTCAGTGCAATACCAGTGTATTTCATCAATTTTATTTTCATGACCAGACTCAGACAGCACAGTTCACTGGCTATCTAATGCATTTTGCATACAAAACTGCAAAGTATGTTGTCAATCTGATGAAATATTCATTGGATTTGCTGTTGTCCAGAAGAGAGACATCAAATCTTTGAAAGATATTCAGTTTTGTTTGACGCACTTGTAGCAAGTTCACTAGATATCCACAAGCAGAACTGAAGTCTATGTTGCACTGTATTAGTTTCTGCAGTTTAGTTTGTTTTTTTCTGTACAACTGTCCCTCTATTATGAGCTGTCACAAACAGCTATTTTTTAGTGTTATATAGCTGTTTGTGAATGTAAAAAAAAAAGTCTGCAAAGTTTTAAAGATCAAAGTGCATGATAAATGGAGTTATTGTCTCCCAAAAGAAAGAACCAATTCTGAACTGCCTGAAACGAGTCGTCAGTAATTCCAGTCTTACTTCTTGCACAAACCTACACAGGTTTGTAACAAATTTGCATAATGCTAGCCATTGGTCTTCATTGGCTGTCCGCGAGCAATGTCTACTTTGACCCGCCCTCAAACACTGTAGTTGTAGCTGAAACCTAGAATGGTTCGGTTTGTGTTGTTGAGAAGACGCTGTTTTCTACACTGCAAGAGCAAGTCTACTTTGCATGCTCTTCCAAAGCATGAGGACTTTGGCTTCAACTGATATGGTAAAACCGAAGCCATCGTAACTGTTCATATCACTGTGTGCCAAGTGCTGAGAAGGTGACATTCAGCGTAATGAGTGTTTCGTTTCTGACAAAGGCTGTAAGCAGTAGACAAGAGCAGGCTCTCAGAAAGGCTGGGGTTTAGAGAGACCCTGACCATTTTAAGACACTGTGGGAAAAGATGTGATTCTGCTGTGTATATTATGTGAAAATTAAAGTGTTTTTTGACCTTGGATGCATGTAAACCTAAGAGAACTCCAAAACAAAAAAAAAAAAAAATAGCAACCTTTAAAATAGCACTTTAAATTATTACTATTGTTACAGTATAATCAGTTTCAGATAAACTCACCCACATGATCTATATACAATATAATATAATCAATATAAGCTGTGGACCAGACCTAATGCCATTCACTCAAATGTCTGTCTGCGCATGACAAGATCAAGATGAACATCTCACTGTCTCCTTTTAATTTTCAGTGGTGATATAAATTAAGAGTGACTAATAGGCAGCTAATGTAATCAGAATATTGAATTAAACACAAATTAATCTAATAAAGCTCCTAAGGAGAATGGAAACGTAATGCCACAAGCATGATATGTTCTGTGTTTTCATTCATCTTGTCCATGTTTATGTCAGATATCAGTGAATCTCATCCTAATAGGCTTTTACATTTTTAAATCTATGTGATCATTATAGATTTCTCATTGCAGAGTCACTCTCAGATCAAGAGAGGGATCATATTACTGTATTTTGGCAGTAAATGTCAGTTTGTATAACAGTGGGTTTGAGTGAGGAGCGTGAGGAGTCTCTGGTCGTCTGCAGGGTCTTTCTGTGTTGTGACAGTTTCACTGTTCTCAAAAAGCTTTTATAGGCCAGACTAAACAGCTGCAGTCTGGCCTATAAAAGCTTTGCGAGAACAGACAACTGTCACAATGTTGAAATTCTCTAAGATGTGGCCACACGTCAGGACAAACACACTCTATTAGCTTTAGTCTTTCAGGCATAAACTGTAAGACTAATTCCCTAACAAGCTTCTTAAGTCAAACTCTTTCAAGTTTACATAAGCTCTATAACTGGTCCAAGCAGATCATTAGCTGGTTGAACACATTAGCCACATGTTTTAAAATATTTGGTCAGGTAACCTAGAAAATGTGCTTCATGTAGTAACATCTACAGCATAATAATATTTAACACAATAACATTTAGCAGCATAACTGAATCAGCCTACACTGATTTTTAAGGGTCACATCTGGTAGAAATACTGTTTTAAAGTTATTATGCAGTTCTGTTTACGGTGTAGTTTGATCAGCTTGGACCAGTTTGGACCAGCTGGAAACTAGTAAACATGTATTGTGTTGTAAACATGGTAAATAAAAATGGTATGTTTCCTTTTACAACATCAGTGTTGTGGTTTACGCACTACAAGTAACTTGAGTTACATAATCAAGTTACTTTTTTCAAGTAGCTAATGAAGTAATGCATTACTTTTAAATTTAGAACAAAATATCTGTTACTTTTGACTTTTTTGACATTTATTTACTGTCTGACAGCTCTCCTGTCCTGTTATTGTAGCTTAAATGTGAACATGCATTACTCACCTCACTTCCACAAAAACAGATTCAGTATTCCTTAAAATGAAAAAAAAAAAAAAAAAAAAAAAAATGAAATGCAAACCTGCAATAATTAATGTGTTAAATTACACAAATACTTAAACGTGGGATACTCTGTATCTAATCTCACTTTATTTTCTTCTGCAGTCCTGAATGGCAGCAAACTGAAAGGTTTGTCTGAGCTGGGCCCAGCCCTGATGAGAAAAATTTAAGCAAAAGTAATGTTACTTCAAAAGTACATAAAAACTGTTTCATAAAAAGTAACTCAGTAACGCAATTAGTTACTTTTTAGGGAGTAACGCAGTATTGTAATGCATTACTTTTAAAAGTAACTTTTCCCAACACTGCACAACTTCATATGAGAAGGCTCATTTTCCCCAATTAAATCTTAATTTGAGAAATCAGGACTGCTGAACTAAAAGTTCACTTTCAGATTTAAATCCTTGCTTTACAGAAACAGATGACTCGCAAGCCTACTTTTTATTTAATGTGGGTTGTACTAGTCCTTAGTTCCAGTGAATGAAATCCTTCCTTCTGATGGTGTTCAGTGATACACAAAATCACCTCTAAGGTGGGAGACCAATAAAACTGTGGGTATGGCTATGTGCTCTGCAGACCTTGTCAGAGTAATTGGTTTCTTTGTGCAGGGTGAATGCTCTGTAAATGTGGCCCAGCATTAAGAAGCCTCTCTTTATTGTCACAGGAAGCTAACAAATCAGCCAGTGGTTTCCTAAACAGAGACTTTGAGATATAGGTGGAAATCTTGTCTATTTCACAGGATAGACTATAAACAAGCTTCTGTTGTGTAGACTGCATTCAAGATCATGACTTTTTGACCGCATACCCCAGAATCCATTTTCTTTTGTCTTTTCCTACATTTTATATATTTTTTAATATCTCTGAAAATGAAAGAATATGTACTGTATGTGAACTTTTAAAAGCTTGTCTTGGTAAGATGTTTAATGTTTTTGAAAGTCTCTTATACTCACCACGGCTGCATTTATTTAATCAAAAATAATACAGTAATAATGTGAAATATTATTACAATCTAAAATACCAGTTTTCTATTTTATTAATATATATTACAATTTTATTTATTCCTGTGACGGCAGAATTTTCAGCAGACATTACTTAAGTCTTCATTGTCACATGACCCTTCAGAAATCATTCTAATATGCTGATTTGGTGCTTAAAAACATTTCTTATTATTATCAGTGTTGAAAACAGCTGTGCTATGTTTTTTGTTGTGGAAACCAATTAGTTTTCAGGTTTCTTTTATGAATAGAAAGTTTAAAAAGAACAGCATTTATTTGAAATCAAAAACTTGTAACATTCTAATTATTAATCTTTGGGAGTAAAAATGTAAAAATGTGGATCTGTCAACAGGCTTCTGATATACTGAAAGAAAACGACCTTTTCATTTTCCTTTACTGTCTTGTGATTCTAAATAAAGAAGCAATGTGACATACTAATGTCCCTAAAGCACTCTGCCATTAAGGTGAAGCCTGATATAGAAAATGGAGACAAATGGCAAGTTTCACAGAGATAAGAATTGAGTTTTCATTTCTCATAATAAGCAGCCCCACCTCTAAGCCACCCCCTTCCCCTACCATGATTTCCATGGTAATCAATGGTGCAAACAGTGATTGGCTGGTTGAGAGTGACAGCTGAGCATGTCCTTGAGGACTGATTTGCATAGAGGGATTTAGGCAGAGGTAATTGATAGAAATGAAGCCTCAATAAGCAGTTAATGGTGTGGTGCTGGTGTGTTTTACCCCCTCAGAGAGACGGAGGGCGACGGAGAGAGCACCTGCTAATCTACTGATAGATAGATAACTGCAGTCCATGAAGAAGAGCAAATACCTTTGACATGAATGGGGAGGCTAACACATACAGTAGCTCTTTCCAGGTACAGTCCCATGAGGGATGTGCTCAGAGCTCTGCACCATGAACAAATCCAACCAAGACCACATAATGGGACATTTTAATGACAATATGCTTCAAGGTCACCCTCTATACCTGCCCCTGCACTTGGCCTTTTCACTCCCTTGACTTGAATTTATGCTCATGTACTCCTTTTCCTTTGTTATATAATTGAACTATATAAAGGCCAGACACGTACTGTAAGAGAACTTACGCCAGCACCACAACCCTTTTCATTGATTGAGTTGGCAGGAAGGTTGAGTAATGCAGGAAGTTGAGAATTGTTTTTCTAGTTAGACCTCCTATAGGTTTTAAATTAATATAGGAATATTAAAATGAAAAAAGTATCTTTGTAAGCCAGGTGCCGCTGAGAATGTCTGTGAAAGTAAGATTAATGAGACCGGAACTAGAGTTTGCATGTTCTGTAAACACCTTTCAAATATCTAACGCATATAATTTTTTACAACACCTACCCTAATGTTCAAAGTTAAGGGCCAGTATGATGTTTTTTAAAGAAATTAATAATTATTTAGCAAGGATTCATTTAATTAATCAAAATTGTTTCTTGAGCACCAAATAAGCATATTTCTGAAGGATCATGTGACACTGAAGGCTGGAGTAATGATGCTGAAAATTCAGCTTTGCATCACAGGAATAAATTACATTTCAGTCATGACAGCTCTCTGGAGATTTTTAGCATGGTAATGGATATGACAATGTTAATGTATTTGGTCTTGGCAAAATACATCTGCTACACCGCTGCTGCAGAGCAAGAACAGAAACTTGCTACTGCTAATACATGCCTCAATACGCTGCTGTGAGCATGTAAGACACACTGCTTCAGCACAGGTAGCATATATAGAATTACTTGTAACAGATCTATACAGGTGGAGCTGGGAAAGGTGGAGGGTTTCAGTGGGACTCTGTAGCACACTACAAACTGCTATAGTGAATGCTAAGGCCGGTTTCACACCGCACGCGTCAGCAGAGCGTAAGCAGCGTGTATTTTTTTCGGCACCCATGTTAACAGATGAGAGCATTTAGTTATTACACAAACAGCTATAGGCTCTGCTCTAGCATACCCAAATCAAACCCGAGTTTGCTGGCTTTTTTCGCCGAGTTTGCTGTGTTGTAAACGTGCACGCAGCAGATGATGTAAAACACAAAGCTTACCTCATTCATGTCCAGCAATGGATAACACAAGGCTTTTATTTATTTATTTTTATTTATTTTACGTTTATATGCGAATGTTGTACACCTCCCCATGTTAACAAACTTTCAAGACTATCAAGTTTATAAATGACCAACTTGTAAAAACTAATTTATAGCTGTCTTTGTAAAGAAATGCTCACTTTATATGCTGCTTGGAGCCGCTGCTGTGACGCTGTACAAACGCTTCCAGTGTTTATACTCGCGTGTCTCAGCAGCTGCAGTTCACGCTCACGCGCCGCTGATGCTTGCGGTGTAACCAACTATTTAAATGTTGAGCAGCAAGCTCATTGGCTGCAGATACAACATGCACCAATCAGCTTGTGCCATTTAGTTAATAATGTAAATATCATCAGGTTGCCTTAAAGACCCATCAGATTCAGCCTGCGCCATCTAGAGTTTCATGACAGAACTTGGTATTTTTATGTCACAATATTACTGTTTTTACAGTATTTTTGATCAAATGAATGTAGTGTTGGTGAGCATAAGAGACTTCTTTTAAAAACATTATAAAAATCTTACTGACCTCAAACTTCAGAACATTAGTGTAAGTAGGAAGTACTGCTACTTCAGTGTATATCATGTTAATAATAAGTTTTGAGTTTGAAGACATTTTTATTACTTTCTATGACAATTTTGGCACCATGTAGGGTTGCCAATAACATCCAAAGTAAAATCTGGGTAAAAACTAACACCAGCACAAAGCCATAGTTTTTCACACCAATGGACCCCAATTTTATAATCTTGCCTATATGGTCACACACACACACACACACACACACAATAAAATGGTGCAGGAACAAAATTAAACCTTTGAATCAAAAAGGTTTTGAATATATGAATATTTACCATTTATACAGTAATTAAACACCTGTAAGACAATTGAGACATGGTTCGGTAACTTTTGATTCTTGGAAAATATTAAACAGGCTTTAGCATAATTAGAATAGAACTCCAATCTCTGTGGTAGCATACGCTCTTAATCCTGCCTCTCGAATTGATTATTTTACTTCCACTGTGAAAACAGAGCACATGAAAGCTAGAAAACCCTTCAGGGAATCCTACACACAGTCACTACACATAACACAGATGGCTGGGGAAATCTCTCTGGATCTGTCAAGGACAGGGGAGGTTCTAAAATAAATTCTTTTGGAGGGGAAAATGCCCCATTGCTGTGGTACTACTATCAAAAGGGTTGGGATGGGTAAAACAGGGTTCTAGAACACAGTGCTTAGCTGTCTCCCTCCAGAAATGCCCCAACGGCTGACAATGTCTGTGTGAATGTGTGTGCTTCTGTCTGTCACATTAGATTACAGAGTATTTGTTTTGACTAGCACCACAGAAGACATGTTATAATCCAGGAAAGGGCAAGGAAGTATGGAAGCGTGTTTCTGTGACGGAATTTAAAAAAAAAGTAGAGATCATTTTATCTCACAAATGCAAGATTACATCTCACAATTCAGACTTTTTTTCTTAGAATTGTGTGATATAAAGTCGCAATTGCGAGAAAAAAAGTCAGAATTGTGAGGAAAAAAGTCTGAATTGCGAGATATAAATTCTGACTTTTTTTCTCGCAATTCTGACTTTTTTTTCTCACAATTGTGAGTTTATATCATGCAATTTTGAGAAAAAAGTCAGAATTGTGAGATGTAAACTGCGAGACAAAAAGTCACAATTGTGAGATAAAAGGCACAAATACCTTTTTATTTTTTATTCAGTGGTGGAAACAAGCTTCCATAAGGAAGTCATAAAATAGATCTGCCACATTCTCTTCTTTACAGTCCTGCTTGCTGTTTACCCTAGAGTTTTTTTTGTTGTTGTTGTTTTTTGTTAGTTTTTTTCAAATCTTCTACGGCAAAAAGATAATTCATCTGATGTGAAACTGATGTGGTGCAAGACATTAATGGCAAGTTAGACAATAACAGAAAGAGAGCAGAAAGAGCCTTCAATTTCCGCATTTGCTCGTATATGGTACTGATAGAGAAAGGCACAGGTTTGCTTAAAAAAAAAACCGACATAACAGACAGAAAGTGGTTTTAGAGAGCGTGGCTCACGTCAACAAAAATGATGTGTTGTGCATTCATACATAAACTTGGAGACATTTCAAATGTGTCAGTTTTCCCTGTTTTCAGTAGATTACAGGTTACCGTGCCAACTGTAATTTCAGAAGCAACATCACTGGACACCCAGGAAATAACTGTGTGTTTGAATAGACATGGACAGAATCACCAACGCAAAGGATGGGAATGTTGCTTTGTTGTTTGAGAGGGATTTTTGCAGGACACCTACTTCTCAGCCTTGGTATTTAATTTGAAATTATAAATTATAAAGGGCACTGTACAATCATTACCTTATTTCCACTTGATCTGACCCTTAAAAATTTTCATTGGGGTAACCTATTGTACCTAATGTTCAGGTTGATTCCATGTAATTAAAGGGATAGTTCACTCAAAAATGAAAGTTCTGTCATTATTTACTCACCCTCATTAAAGATGGTACAATAGGCAAGAGACTTTCATTGGACTATTGTGATTGCAGAGGAAGTCAAAACTGAATTTTTCTGCATATTCTCTCTGCATGTTTGTCTAATCAGAGACGCAGCCATGGATGCTGTTCTGTAAACAATGAAAACATGAAGAATTCACAATGTTAAGACCAAAGAAGTCAAAACGTGTGATCTTAACAAGTCAGTACTAGTTCAACTATTAGTTTTCTGATGAACCCAAACCAAAATGACTTTGATTTTAAACTCTTTTTAAAAGGTTTTTAACTTATCCAAAGCACTTTTGACCATTCAAAGCTTTGATTGTTATTTAAGGGCATGACTGTACTTGAAATTTTTCAACAAGGGAATTTGGTTAAACTAAGATCAAAGGACAGAGAAGAAAAATGCACAACACAAAAAGAGGAAATCCTTCTAAGGCCATCACCACAAAAGGGAATTTCATTTTCAAAGTGAAACCTCCCAGAGACTCAAACTTAATTACTCAATTAATCATGTACATTCTCTGTGCCACCCATTGTAGTATGATTATAATAAGCTGCAATAATTAGAGAAACTCCATGTGATGTTGGATCAAACAGTGCTGAGGCAAATCCAGGAACTAAATGATTCTAATGTCTCCAAAACATTAAAGCCAAAACATTAGTTCCATACCTGCTCACAAACAAACTACTCAAAACTACACTCAAAAAAATGTGGGGTTGTTTCAACCCATTTAGGTCAAGTATAGACAAACCAAAAATTTTAACCAACATTTGGTTTGTCCATATTTGACCCAAACATTGGTTGAAACAACCCAGCATTTCATAGAGTATAAACTAAAAAAAATATTGTGTGCAGCAATATTCAACATCAGCTCTCTCACACTGTTAATTTTGATTACAGTTTCTGATAAATGTTTAACAGTTATTTGTCCCTCAATTGCAATTTAGGCTGCATTATGACAGCTTGTTACTTTCAATCAAAATGATAACAAATAGAATTGTTTTATATTTAAAGAAATGTGGTTAAGCAATAAATGACTACTTACAGCCAAGCATAGCTTTTTATAATTAAACTTTCAAAACAAGACAGTCTGCCATTAAATGAGGCTTTGGCTGCTTCTGTTGATGTGTGAATGGTATGAAGACATGCTCTTGTCATAATTCACATGACTCATATGATTATTATTAAAAGTAACTGAACCTATTTATTATATCAGTCTTAGATGTCAACCAGTTTTCTAGAAAGGAATGCAGCAGCAGCGAAAAAAAAAAAAACCTAAGAAAGCCATCGCTATACTTATTTTAATTAAAAGTGACAGTTCAGTCCATTTGATTCAGCATTTTCCCTGTTATTCCAGTTGTTCAATTATATCTCAGAATATCTGCATCCTCAGAAGCTCTACTATATATATACACTTTTTCTTAAGCACATTTTTGTCAATCTGAGGAATTTTCTCGAAAGAAAATGCACAGATGCTCTTGATTATTCCGGCCACCATAGCAACAGGAACATCAGCAGATGTTTTTACCCGTCTCTCGCACCATTCAACAGACGCACCATTCAACATTTAGCTTTTCTTCACACTACATGGTCCTCATCTATAAAATGTTGCACAGAAACCTTCCTAAATTTGATCTTACGATCATTTCTCAGATGTGCGTACGTGTGATTCATAGAATGAACGTACACACAGAAAACAAGCGTACGCTTCTCTTTTAGATGTATAAATCGCAAATGATCTTGAACGTGCGCGCAGCTGAATGGTTTCAGTTCTCCGCATTGTCAACGACACCTAATTAATATTATTTACATATAAAAGATCAACAGTCATCGTCCAAATCCTTGGCGAGCTGCAAGAATAGCTTAGATTTCCAAAAACCTGCAGTAATCTAACAAGGAAAAGTGTGTACGTCTGCTCAGACCCTGACGTAGCGCTAAGCACTTTTCTACGTCAAAGACCGTTTTTTTTAAATATGAGTGTTGGCGTGGATTGAAGCATATGCACACTCTAAGATCAAATCTGTGCGTACGCACGCTTTATAAATGAGGCCTCATGTCCTGAAAAGTTTTTTGACAAATGTGATACACTCAGGGCTTTGTTGTCATTGTAATCTTGCCTCTTGTTTCTTGTTACATTCTTATGCAAAACTGAATTTTTCAAGGGAATTACAAAAGTCAGAGCAGCGCAGCAGGTAGGAAGCCACAATGTTCTGCAGATCAATACTGTGCTACACTTTCAGATACGTCTGCACTATCAGGATCTCACGCTGGGTGTCTGGAATAATACGATAAAGACAAATAGGAGAGGGGAATCTGTAGACAGGAAATATGAAACAAGATGAGATTGAAACCAAATAGATCCGCCTTTGATGTGTAGCCGAATAATAATCACCAGAATTTGTGGAAACAGAGAGGTACTTACAACTGATATGGAAAGCATTTTATGTTTTTAAAGTGATCTATAAAATCTATTATTATTATTATTATTATTATTTCAGTGGATACTAACGTTGTTTAGGTGCGCTTGCACTCCCAGCTGATGAACTTCACACAGGCTGTTTATATGTCAAAATAATTGAAGACATGCAAAATATAAGTAAAACAAGTCACTCTCTACTACTATAAAACCAGTTCAGTGTACAAGAGTGGACCTATAATATGGATGTGTTTTAAAAGCAGGAATAGACAGATATTTCTGTGTCCTGCCCACATTTACTCTGGCATATGACAAAAACATTTGAAAAGCTGTTAAAGCACTTATTTCAAAAACATTTTTTGCCACTTTTAAAATATTTGTCTTTAACTTGTATTTCAGTAAGTGGCCTTTCAAAAACAGATTTAAAAGTAAGGATTCTAAAGAATGAAATGGTTTAGCAATTTCGAAGCTTGCATTATAACTCACCTCCATGGCGTAAAATGATTGAATTGGAGCACATTAAAACTGAAGGTCTTTTTGCTGTTTGTTTCAAAGAACCCATTACATACTAGTAATTCAAACATCCTTGAGTCTTTTTGCAGTCTTGTAAACTGTTTTATTTGAGAAATGTAGCATTTGGAGAAGCACAGTAATAGGCTTTTTACAAGATTGATCAGACATTTTATAAGGCTTCTGCTATTCGGTTATTGTTACATTGTAAGATTATGTTATGTATTCAAATACACACAATCCTCCTATTATTTCTTGATAAAATGTGTAAAGTTCATATGTAATCCTTTAATGTCTGTCTACAGCAGTAAAAGTAAATTTTGGTGAGAAAAAGCTAGAAAGCCAGTGACTATGGTTTTGAGCGTATTTCAGTGACTGTTCAATTTATGTGATTATCTTTTTGATTATTTTGTTGGTGTGGACTCAAAAAAGCCGTCATCTTCCAAACATCTTACATTTTATTTATTTATTTATTTGTTTATTTATTCATTCATTTATTTATTCATTTATTGATGTGAATGTATGTATGTACCATGCATTTATTTATATTTGTATACAAGATATATTATTTAAAAAATGGTTTTACTAATTACCAGATCATCCTTGAATTGAAAGAGGTTTGATGCTTTGACACTTTGAACTGATTCAGCATGGTACTGTCACACGTAAATGACTGTAGAACGCGCACGATGAAAAAAAAGATTAGTAATACAGTCTTTAAAGAAGTAACAAACTCAGGGGACACAAACACCTTCAACACAAACAATAACCGACAAGAACAGTACAGAACATGGAGTATAAATACACATAGTAAATGAGGATACTAAACAGAAACAGCTGGATGAAGATACACTAATCAGAAACCATAGAAACAACCGAGAACTAAAACAGACAAGAAAGAAACTGAGCTAAACTGAACATACAGTAACTGTGACAGGTGATATCATTACACTGCAGGATGGAGTGTTGCAAGAGAGTGTGAAGAGAATCTTCGAGAGCTCAGTGTGAAGAATTACCTTTTAAGGATTTAGCCTCAATCTTCATGTAATGTTGTTGCCTCAACTTGCCTAAATAAAACTCCCAATTTTTATAAACACAGGCCAAAAGAAAGCATCATCCTGAATGCATGACTAGCTCCAGCAGGGAGGCTGTAGTTAGGCCATATGAAGATGGAGTGTCACGTCTTCACACTGTCCCATGATACGCCGCTGGCCTATTGGACAATTAGCAGAGCCTGAAGCCAGAAGAGAACCTTCCGTCATCACTCTCTCCTTTCATAAACAGGAGCTGATGAAGAGAGCAGCAGGGGGGTTGACTAAGTGCCATCTCACACCAGGCCTAATCTCCCCACAGATGCCTCATCTGTGTCCTCTAATGAAGACTAAACTTACTCTCAGCTGCCGCCTGATTGAGGCGAGGTGCTGCTGCCTTATAGAGGAACTCTAAAGAAATCGAGAGAGACAGGAAGGTTTAATCAATCAATAATTTTTTTTTAATATCTCAATACAATAGACTGAAATTTTGATGAGGGAGATGATGAAAGTGTTTTAATGAGTGACAAGAAAATCTTGAAAAATTCCTGTTGCATGAGACGGTTCAATCACCCACTCGTGTCCTGCAACATGGACTTCACAAAGTATTCGACTACCTATAGCAAATCATATAGCAAATGTATATATGTAGTCCAAATGCAAACCTGCAAATGGTATTAGGAACAATATATCAATTCACAGGAACTAGAGAGAGAAAACTGTCACTGCATACTGCACAAACTTTGACTACAATAAATATATTGGAAAAACGAAAAAGAAACCCATTGGTTGTTAATTGGATTTTGAGACGTGGGCGTTGCACTCAAAAATAGAGGCAGATCTAAATGTGAGCTTGCAGTCAACCGCTTCACCGCAAATTACAATGTAAAAAAATTAAATACGGATGAATGAATCATTCACAATCAGATCCATAACATGCGTTTAGAAAATAGATAGGGTGAATTTTAATTTAATGTTGACTTTAATTTACTGCAGTAGATGTCACCAGGCAGCTGTGCACAGGATGAAACAGCATTTTCAGTAAATTCGGGGGTTTCTAATATACAGATTGTATAACTTTAAATATGTATTGATATTTAGTTTTATAGTAATTTGTATTTAATTTTATTTTATTTACACAAGAATATTATGTCATCATACCATAAACCCTCAGTTAAGTGTTGTCTGAGTTTAATAACACTGCGTTTCAAAAGAAAAAATCATTTTGTGAAGTAAACTTCTACAAATGAGTATTTAGGGAGCAGTGAAATCTTTGTGAAACACAGCTGAAATCTCACCAGTGAATTTATGATCCTCTAACTTTTTAAAATTGTTTTATCTAGTTATTGTTTACAGGTTGATTTACTGAGTTTTAAGATGTTTTGTTATAATTTTCAAAGTGTTGTTCTTTTGATTGACAGTGCCTACTATTGTTTTGTTTACAAAACAAAGATAGTATTCTGATTCAGAACATGAATGCCTCAAGGTGCTTTTTTTTTTTTTTTTTTTTTTTTTTACAGATGCCTTAAGGTAGTTTTGAGAAATATCATTAAAATGATTTACACTTACATGAGATATGTCTTCTAAAGCTTTCAATGCTGGTGTCACATGACCAGCTGTGTCATCTAATTATCTAGGTGTTGCTGAAAAATAATAACAATATGTTTACTTTGCTGTAGGCAAGCAGAAATTTGAAAATACATCTAAACAAAACAAAGAAACCAAGCAAAATAATACATCCTACACACACACATATACACACCATAAGAGCTCAAGCATAGTTCAGAGTAAAGGTATATCGCACACGCTGATCTATCCACCGAACCAGCATTCACCGAATGAGTACGAGTGAAAAATAAAAACCAAACAATCAGTCCCTGCTGGAGTGATAAAACAAACCACGACAGCCTGTGGCTACCAGGCCACAGATCGAGGATAAACACCATTGCATCAAGCACAAGCACATGGCGGTCACAGCCAGCACACAGCGAGGAAAAAACTCACAGTGGTCTGGTTACAGAGCAGTGCAGTAGGCAGCAGTGTATCGGCTCAACCCACCAACAATGCAATTGAATCTAAGAATGTTATATGGATGTAAAGGAACAAAAGAATGTTATATAGATGAAAAGGAATGAGAACAAAGTATAACAATAATAATAATTTGCACAGTTTGATATGATATGAGATAAGCGATCGTTAGATTTCATCACCATTGGCAGCGCGATTTATGCTTTTTTTTGGTTGGTCAGAAGAAAAGTGGCAGATTTGTTACTTCTTCAGATGACATTTTCCGGTGAAAATTCTTATTTTGGTCATACTTCCAAGACATAGAATCTGTGATTCTGAAGTACAGTATCACCGATGTGGTGACTGACAGCAAACATTAGATTCATCCACATCTGAGAGCCGTGCCGATTCACAACCGACGTAAAAATGATAATTACGCAAATAACTGCAATTGCAGGTTTCAAACAGAGATGGCGACAAAGAGGCAAAACTTACGGACTGCAGCTTTAATAAATGTTGTAGAACTAGAAGCATTGTTTATTCTTAGTTCATACTGACTAAAGTAGTTAATGTTATCTAATGAAACCTTATTGTAAAGTGTTACCTTTAATTTATTTTAATTACCTTTTTTCTAATTAAACCTTAATAAGTAAAGGATTATCCAATCAGCCCTTTCATAACAACTGCATTTATGGTCATAGAAATGGATTTCAAGGTAAAGTCTCTCAGAAAAGACATTTTGTCCTGTACATTTCTACAATAAAAGAACCCTTTCTCTCTGCCTCTCTCCGTCCAGAACAAACCTTTCTGAGAAATCTACTCTAGCTGCCGGCTTGTTTCAAAGCCGCACACATCTATAGCAGAACTGTCCTGTGTTGTAATAGGAAATCATAATGGATGACCTGAATAAAGAAAACAGTTGATTACATGCATCAAACTTTCAAATGACCCCTCTGGTTCCATCACGCAGAAAATTGTCACAAAAAATAAGCCTTTAAAAGCAGCATGAAGCCTCTAACAGCAGAGAATAATGTCAAAGCCTTTAATTCAATCTGCCTCTAACCTAATGTGTCATTCTATACGGTATAAAGTAGGCGTGCTGGCCTGCACCCAGAGGTGGTGAAAGGACCTCTATCTGGATTCCTGTTGCTTTCAAAAACAGATGAGAACATTGGAAAGGAATTATGTGTGTGTGTGTGTGTGTGTGTACATTTCTACCTGCAATGCCATCTGTCAAGGCTCTAATATAAGCAGAAACAGATGTGCCACCTCATGTTATATGGATGAGAGTGGCAGGTAAGAACTGCATTTATGGATTTTTCCATGACAGATGCCCATTTAGTTCTGTATGGATGCACCCAAAGGCAATGACCTTCTTCACACTTACAACTCTTACATGCCTGTTGGACCTGGCTGTAGTGGTCGTATACTGCCATAGGGACCACATGTAGTGGACACTGCTAACTCCTTAGCTTTTTCCAACGAGTAGCGGAATAACTTAACACATTCTTAATATTGTTATATTGTTGTCAAGTCATCACATTTATTTATATAGTGCTTTATACAATACAGATTATTTCAAAGCAGCTTCATAATTTAACAAAATAACAGTATTAATGTTCATAAATTATGAAACAATTTCAGCTGTATAAAAGCATCTCTGAAAAACAAAGTCATTATTCAGCTCTTTCTGTTCAATCTTGATTCAGTTTAGTTCAACATCACTGTCAATGTTACAAAATTCATTAGTTTTGAAGCAAAATCAATTCAAATAAAGCAGCTCTACACAAGATTGTCTTAACTGGTTTGAGTACCATTTTGCAAAGCTATGTATGTATGTATATGTATATGTATGAATATAACAACTATAGTTCAAGGCAAATAATGATCTTTTGATATAATCCCTCGATATTTGTGACAATATCTCACAGTTGACCATGCTTGAGTCACACACAGACTTCAACATTCAGCAAGCAAAACACAACAATGGTAACAATTAAGTTATTATTATTATTATTTAATTAATAAGACCATTACAATTTTATTTACTGTCATTATTAGGTTAATACTGACACAAGACAGCAAATAAAATTGTAAAATATAGCCAAAAATAGTGAAACAAAGCAATTAAAGGATTAGTTCACTTTCAAATGAAAATTACCCCATGCTTTACTCACCCTCAAGCCATCCTAGGTGTATATGACTTTCTTCTTTCTGATGAACACAATCATAGAAATATTAAAAAAATACCCTGTGGCATCCGAGCTTTATAATGGCAGTATGCATTACCAAATGAGTATGAGTATTGTGTAAAAAAAAAAAAAAATGCATATTTTACAAGTTTTGAAGTAATATAGACCGCCTTCCATATTCTTCAAAAAGCTTACGCTATACGTTCTACGCCTTCCCTATTCAACTTACGGAACTGACGCGACGCCAGTTCTGTTTTTGCCGTAATATGAATACGGAAGGCAGTCTGGCGGAAGCAAGATATATTACTTCATAACTTGTTTAATATGGATATTTTTTTTACACAAATGCATCGCTTCACTTCAGAAGGCCTTTATTAACCCTCCGGAGCCGTGTGGAATATGTTTATGATGGATGGATGTGGATGGAGACACTTTCTTCAGCTCATACTCATTTGGTAATGCATACTGGCCATTATAAAGCTCGGATGCCTCAGGATATTTATTAATATTTCTACAATTGTGTTCGTCAGAAAGAAGAAAGTCATATACACCTAGGATGGCTTGAGGGTGAGTAAAGCTTTGGGTAATTTTCATTTGAATGTACACTAATACTTTAATTTATTCATGCCGCAATGCACAATGGGAGTACACTTCCTTGAATCACAGATAGAATTAAGTTGACAATACTTAAATGGTTTAAGTAAGATCAGCTTGATACAATTAAGTTAAGCTTACTTAATTGAATAAAGGTAACGGGTTTGCACAATTGAATTAAGTAAACTGAACAAATTTGTTTTTATGGTGCAGAAGACAATTGTCAATATCCAGCTCAATTTAGTTTAAGTTTTGTTCTTATCCAGTAGTGTTGGTGCAGTCAAGTCGATAATATTACTGAATATTAAGTGTCTTTTTAAACAGAAATGGTTGAACCAGTAAACAGTAAACAAACAGTGAATTGTTTAGTGATGTACTAGATAAAATGTTAAATCTCCATAGCAAACCTGCTGTTGACTTGCTGTGACTCACAAAATATAATGGCATAGATTTATTGCAGTCCATTTCTGTCATTAGCTTCAATGTAGTTATACTGTAGTAGCAACAGCTTCTCCAACACTGGTGGGGGTCTGAAGAGTAGGTGAAGGGCATGTTCTTTTAAGGTCTAAAATAAACTTATCCTATGATATTTTTGAAATAATGCTTTGAATTCATGCCAGAACAACATTTGCATTTAAAGCTTAACTGTATTACAGCACTGTTTGACACACCAAACAAAACAAATGGTAGATTTAGTAAGGTTAATTAAGACCATAACTAAACCTTTATTCGTTTTATTGGTTATCAATTCTTACTTCTAATCGCTTGTTTTCTTTTAATTGCACAAGAACACATGAACTAATAATCTTTGAATTTGTGCTCCATTATGCTCATAAATTTATGCAAATGTTTTCAACTGAAATCTCCATCTTTTCAGTCCTTCTCACAATCATCTGGCCTAACTGCAGCTGTGACCTTCTTAATGAGCTTTGGTGGGTGGGTGTACCATGACCTCTGACTTCATAATTCTTAATAACACTAATCATACTTCCATCATCTGTCAATAGTTGTGACCCTTGCATTAATTCTTAGACTTTCGTAAGTAAGTGGTGAAGTCTGTGGTTCTTCATCTCATGTTGTGCCCTCATTAAAGCTCTGACCACTTCAATGCAGATGGCAGTTAAATCATTCAAAATCTTATAACTCATAGCATGCACAAAAATACTGTCAATGTAAAACCCACCTTTATCTGAAAAAAGACCTCATAATTGACTGTACACTGTCTCAGAGCAAAAATTATCCATAGAGCCAATGTCTTGACAAACAATTGTGATGTTGCTTAATTAAAGGATTAGTCCACTTTTAAATAAACTTTTCCTGATAATTTTCTCACCCCCATGTCATCCAAGATGTTCATGTCTTTCTTTCTTCAGTCGAAAAGAAATGAAGGTTTTTGACGAAAACATTCCAGGATTATTCTCCTTATAGTGGACTTCAATGGCCTCCAAACGGTTGAAGGTCAAAATTACAGTTTTGATTTGAATTGAATTACTGGCAGCGCCAGTTAAATTTTTTCCGTAAGTAGAATAGGGAAGGCGTAGGACATACAGCGTAAACTTTTTGGAGAATACGGAAATGCGGTTTTGGCGGAAGCACTTAGAAGCAAACATTTGTTTATATAAAGCATATACATTTTTTTTTTTTTCGAAAATGACCGATCGTTTCACTAGATAAGACCCTTATTTTTCGTCTGGTATCGTTTAAAGCCCTTTGAAGCTGCACTGAAACTGTTATTTGGACCTTGAACCGTTTGGTGTCCATTGAAGTCCATTATATGGAGAAAAATCTTGGAATGTTTTCATCAAAAACCTTCATTTCTTTTCGACTGAATAAAGAAAGACATGGACATCTTGGATGACATGGGGGTGAGTAAATTATCAGCAAAAGTTTATTTAAAAGTGAACTAATCCTTTAATAAGACTTCTAAACAACAGTTCAATAAAGTTAAGATTTTTAAAAAATATTACAAGTTATTTTGTTTATTTTCACTCCACCAATTAAAAATAGTGTCCAAGTTAATGATGAATTTTATTTTCTACTCTTCATTGGTGGAGCAAGAATAGACAAAGTAACCAGCAATATTTTAAAAATGTAAGTCAAAACGTAAGTTAAAATGAATCGGTTGAGTGAGTGATTCAATGATTAGCCCATAAAGTCAGCTCTTGTTTTGGTAAAGAATGAATCAGTGTTTTTGTACGGAGCCACACATGACATGCAAGGGGAAAAAAAGTAAATTGTGCGCACACTTTACTAAGTTGTTCCCTCGATTTGCTAAATCGGTTTAGCAAATCGAGGGAACTAATTAGTAAGTCGACTTAGTAAAGCGTGCGCACAATTTAGCCTAATATTTTTTATGTGTGTTACTTGTTGCTGTCATATATATGTAACCTGCATTAAGAGTCAATGAAAAATCCCAATGGCTAATGAGTGACGCAAAAAAAAATTA